>NW_026781275.1:300000-442112 GCF_030144855.1 Hypanus sabinus
AATTAAAATATCCTACAATCACAACTTTCTGTCTCCTGCAGTTGTCTGCTATCTCTCCACAGATTTGCTCCTCCAATTCTCGCTGACTGTTGGGTGGTCTACAATATAACCCCATTAATGTGGTCATACCTTTCCTGTTTCTCAGCTCCACCCATATGGCCTCTGTAGACAAGCCCTCTAATCTGTCCTGCCGAAGCACTGCCGTAATATTTTTGCTGACTAGCACCCCCCCCCCCCCCCACCACCCTTCATCCCTCTGCCTCTATCACGTCTGAAACATCGGAACCCTGGAACATTGAGCTGCCAGTCCTGCCCCTCCTGTAGCCCAGTTTCAGTAATGGTTACATATCATAATTCCACATGTCAATCCAGGCCCTCAGCTCGTCTGCCTTTCCCACAATACTCCTCACATTGAAATATACACTCCTCAGAAGATTGTTGCCACCACACACAACCTTACTATTTATGACTTTGCATGACCACACAACCTACTCCAGAAACTGCCTAGAACTTCCCTACCGTATAACCCTCTATTTTTCTAAGCTTCATGTACCTATCCAGGAGTCTTTTAAAAGACCCTATCGTATCCACCTCCACCACCGTCGCCTGCAGTGCATTCCACGCTCCCACCACTGTCTGTGTGAACAACTTACCCGACACCTCCTCTGTACCTGCCCCCTCGTGTCAGCCATTTCAGCCCTGGGAAAAAGCCTCTGACTATCCACACCAGTACTGCCCAACCTCCGGGCCACAAAGCATACATGGGTGCAGCAGTAGCCGGAGTGCACCCTAAGAAAAAAGCCAAAATAAAAAGCTAATTAATTAGGTGCCGCCTATAAAGATTCGCCCCTGATCTGGGCCAACATTTACGTGACGGGCGGCACCTAATTAATTAGCTTGTTTATTTCGGCTTTTTTTTAAAAGATGCGCTGGGAGCTGCACGCTTCGCGGCGCGGTATCGGTCCGCGGCCCGGAGGCTGGGGACCACTGATCTACACGATCAATGCCCCTCATCATCTTGTACACCTCTATCAGGTCACCTCTCATCCTCCGTCAACTCCGAGTTCACTCAACCTATTCTCATAAGGCAGGCTCCCCAATCCAGGCAACATCCTGGTAAATCTCCTCTGCACCCTTTCTATGGTTTCCACATCCTTCCTGTAGTGAGGCGACCAGAACTGAGCACAGTACTCCAAGTGGGGTCTGACCAGGGTCCTATAGAGCTGCAACATTACCTCTTGGCTCCTAAACTCAATCCCACGATTGATGAAGGCCAATACATCGTACGCCTTCTTAAACCACAGAGTCAACCTGCGCAGCAGCTTTGAGTGCCCTATGGACTCGGACCCCAAGATCCCTCTGATCCTCCACACTGCCAAGAGTCTTACCGTTAATACTATATTCTGCCATCATATTTGACCGACCAAAATGAACCACCTCACACTTATCTAGATTGAAATCCCTCTGCCACTTCTCAGCCCCGTTTTTCAACCTCTCAGTGTCCCGCTGTGACCTCTGACAGCCCTCCACACTATCCACAACACCCCCAACCTTCGTTTCATCGGCAAATTTACTAACCCATCCCTCCACTTCCTCATCCAGGTCATTTATAAAAATCACAAAGAGGAGGGGTCCTAGAACAGCTCCCTGTGCATCACGACTGGTCACTGCCCTCCATGCAGAATACGAACCATCTACAATTACCCTTTGCCTTCTGTGTATAAGCCAATTCTGGAACCACAAAGCAAGGTCCCTTTGAATCCCATACCCCATCAGTTTCTGAATGAGCCTTGCATGGGGAACCTCATCAAATGCCTTGCGTTTATAATGCACTGTGCTGTTGCTGCAAAAAGCTAATTGTCATAACATTTACATCCTGGTTATACTTACCCATGACAATAAACTTTATCAATGAACTTGAGAGGAGCCATTGGAGCCCAAGCTGAGGGCCTGTTACTACGGGGTGATGATCTGTCCGAATCCCTCACAGTCTGCTACTTACCCAAGTCTCTGCATTTTAAACTTTGTGTTCCTCAGAGCCGTAGACACCAGTTGCATTCCTGAATCTCTCAGTTTATTACCACCCAGGTCCAGCTCAGTCAGTGAGCAGTTTGTACTGAGAGCGGATGTGAGATGCCCAACACCAGCAGCTGTGAGACCGACAGACCGTAGACTGTGGATCAGAGAGAGATGAGAAATTTAATCCCAGGGTTTATTAATCCCACTTTCACCAGTACCCACAGTAATGTTCAGTGTTTATTAACCCCACAATTACTGATCACACCAATCTCCAGCATCAGACACCAGTGAGTATAAACATCACTGCACCTTCCGAACTGGAAACACTCAAATCTCCCCAGGACAAATGGCAGAACCCAGGGGACATTGTATATTTGTGTTCACCCTCTACATCCCACCCCACTCCACAGTACACCACCACTCTGGACCTTGTGCTCGATACTGAATCACAGGGAGACAGTGTAACCTTCCACACTCCCAGCTTCCCCTCTCCTTGTCCCGTCTCCACAGAAAAACCCGGCACATCCCTGAGTTCCTCACATCATCCCAGAGCTCATCCTCTGAATGGTCTGTTACACAACAGCACAACTCCCTCTGTGTCTGACCAGACATTCTGTGCTCACAGAACCAAACGGGGAGGGGACTCCACTCACCATCCCTGTTAACTGTACACCCCAACCCAGTCACCACACCGACACAATGCTGCCTCAGGGAAACACCCACACTGAAAACCGGTTTCACCACAGCAAGAATATTCTCCAACCCCACACAGAGAGCTGAGGGTTACAACGGTTTACAGTTCAGGGAGAATATTAAACCAGCTCTGGGTCAAAGGTTTGAAAATTAAAGTTACCAAAACATTGAATCAAGTTTAAATCCATCAGTGAGAAATATTCAACACACAATCTGACCCTGAACATGTTGTGGTCTGACACCTTTCTCTGTGGGACTGATGGTGTCCAACTGGTCAGTAATTTCCTGTTGAGTCCGTGACCCCACAGGGAACTGGGCGAAGGCAGCTCAACTTTTTCCACACACACATCCCCTGTAGTTTGTTAGAGGAGCTGATTCTAATCCAGACACATACAGTTTCCTGCGGTGAACAGGCTGAATTGAAAGCGCTCTGATTTTTCAAGAAGGCTTAAGACTACTCCCACCTCAATAAGCGCTTGGACCCTCTTCATTTCAAATAACGCCACCACTGGCCTGCAGCAGATGCCATCTCTACGGCTCTCCACTCTGTTCTGAATTGGCTGGACAACCGAAATCATTGATTACAGTTCATCACTGAGCTCCACTGTCCACTTTAAACTGGCCTTCTCTGTCCAATCCTGGGCCTCTGTACCTCACCCCACGACCGTATCCTCGAACTCCTCATCCTCCTCACTCAACATCAACACTGGTATACCCGAGTGCTGTGTGCTTTTGCGCCCTGTTCTAATCTCTCTAAACCACTGGCTCTGTGGCTGGGCTCTCCAACAAAACTGTCTGCAGATTCACGGACGACAACGCTGCTGCTGGCAGAATCACAAATGGTAATGAGGACGTGCACAAGAGTGAGATAGATAAAAGGGTTTTCTTACTATCTCAGACAAGACTCCCTCAACTTGCACAAAGATTTGATTATGTTCGTTTTCCTATACTGTGCGATTTATGTACAATAAATGTTAACTTTCTGAAATTAATTTCTGACATGTTTCTAATGTTCTGTACTGTTCTTGCAAGAAGCTGATTTTCACAACATTTACGCCCTGGTTAGATTTGCCCCTGACAATAAACTTTAACACTGAACTTGTGAGTGGACCCGATGGAGCCCGAGGTGAGGACCTGTTACTCAGTCTGTGGAGATCGATGGAGTGATGATCTGTCCCAATGTCTCACAGTCTGGTACTTACCACAGTTTCTGTATTTTACACTCTGGGTTTCTCAGAGCCTCGGAGGCCAGTTTCACTCCAGAATCTCCAAGTTCATTATAACCCAGGTCCAGCTCCGTCAGTGAACGGTTTGTACTGAGAGCAGAGGTGAGATCCACAACACCAGCATCTGTGAGACCGACAGACCGTAGACTGTGGATCAGAGAGAGATGAGAAGTTTAATCCCAGGGTTTATTAATCCCACTTTCACCAGTACCCACAGTAATGTTCAGTGTTTATTAACCCCACAATTACTGATAACACCAATCTCCAGCATCAGACACCAGTGAGTATAAACATCACTGCACCTTCCGAACTGGAAACACTCAAATCTCCCCAGGACAAATGGCAGAACCCCGGGGACACTGTATATTTGTGTTCACCCTCTACATCCCAGCCCCACTCCACAGTACACCACCACTCTGGACCTTGTGCTCGATACTGAATCACAGGGAGGCAGTGTAACCTTCCACACTCCCAGCTTCCCCTCTCCTTGTCCCAACTCCACAGAAAAACCCGACACATCCCTGTGTTCCTCATATTCATCCCAGAGCTCATCCTCTGGACAGGGTGTCACACAACAACACAACTCCCTCTGTGTCTGTCCAGACGTTCTGTGCTCACAGAACCAACCCTGCAGGGGACTCCACTCACCATCTCTGTTAACTGTACATCCCAACCCAGTCACCCCACCGACACAATGCTGCCTCGGGGAAACACCCACACTCCAAACCAGTTTCACCTCAACAAGAATATTCTCCAACCCCACACTGAGAGCTGAAGGTTGCAATGGTGCTGGGTCAGTGGTAAAGTTAAACCAGCTCCAAGTCAAAGGTTGGAAAATTAAAGTTACCAAAGATTAAAAGTCAACTTTAAATCCATCGGTGAGAAATGTTCAACATACAATCTGACCCTGCGCATTTTGTTGTCTGCGTCCATGTTCCCTGATACCTTTCCCTGTGGGACTGATGGTGTCCAAATGGTCAGTGATTTTGTGTTGTGTCCGTGTCCCCACAGGGAACTGGGTAGAGGAGGCTCCACTCTCCTACACACACACGACCCCTAAGTGCCAGAATAACTGACTCTACCTCAGACACACACTGTGACCTGAGGTGAAGAAACTACATTGAAAACACATTTGATTTTGTGGAAGGTTTAAGACTATTCCTGCCTCAGTAAGGACCTGGACCCCCTTCAGTTCACCTAGCATCACCACTGATCTGGAGCAGAACTCCATTCTGGATCACCTGGAGAAGCAAAACGAATGTCCACTGAACATCATCATCCCCTCTAAAATGACCCTCTACGCCCAATTCAAAGGTTGACATGTTTATTTATATTAGTGTACAACTCTGAAATTCCTCTTCTCCAGACAGCCACAAAACCAAGAAAGAAAAAAAATCAGCAGCACAGTTATCAACCCCCAAATCCCTCTTCCCTACACTAAAGAATGAGCAATGATAGAAGAGACTTATCAACCCCAAAATCCCCTCCTCCTAAACACAAAATATTGAGGAAGATTGGGTGAAAAACACAGAATACAACCAAACCACAGGAATGAAAAATGCCCACAGTTCAAGTCGACATCCAAAATGTATAAAACCTGTCAACATCCAATCTCTACCTAGCACAGCGATCTCACCAGTGATAAAAAGACAGTCTACCCTCTCTGTAGCAGAGTGATCTCACCAGTGATAAAAAGACAGTCTATCCTCTCCGTAGCAGAGTGATCTCACCAGTGATAAAAAGACAGTCTACCCTCTCTGTAGCACAGCGATCTCACCAGTGATAAAAAGACAGTCTACCCTCTCTGTAGCACAGCGATCTCACCAGTGATAAAAAGACAGTCTACCCTCTCCGTAGCACAGCGATCTCACCAGTGATAAAAAGACAGTCTACCCTCTCTGTAGCAGAGCGATCTCACCAGTGATAAAAAGACAGTCTACCCTCTCTGTAGCAGAGCGATCTCACCAGTGATAAAAGACAGTCTACCCTCTCCGTAGCAGTGATCTCACCAGTGATAAAAAGACAGTCTACCCTCTCTGTAGCAGAGTGATCTCACCAGTGATAAAAAGACAGTCTACCCTCTCTGTAGCAGAGTGATCTCACCAGTGATAAAAAGACAGTCTACCCTCTCTGTAGCACAGCGATCTCACCAGTGATAAAAAGACAGTCTATCCTCTCTGTAGCACAGCGATCTCACCAGTGATAAAAAGACAGTTTACCCTCTCCGTAGCAGAGTGATCTCACCAGTGATAAAAAGACAGTCTACCCTCTCTGTAGCAGAGCGATCTCACCAGTGATAAAAAGACAGTCTACCCTCTCTGTAGCAGAGCGATCTCACCAGTGATAAAAGACAGTCTACCCTCTCCGTAGCAGTGATCTCACCAGTGATAAAAAGACAGTCTACCCTCTCTGTAGCAGAGCGATCTCACCAGTGATAAAAAGACAGTCTACCCTCTCCGTAGCAGTGATCTCACCAGTGATAAAAAGACAGTCTACCCTCTCTGTAGCAGAGTGATCTCCCAGCAATAAAAATGCAAGCAGTTGGTGTTTCAATCTCCCTCGTCATTTTAACCGGCGAACAATGGAAGCTTTAATCGGCAAAATAGAGTCGAACATCAGCTCTCAACTTCCTCACCACAAGGTCCCCACACGCTGCCTCTGCCTCTCAGAATCGTCTCAGAGACTGACGAGCACTGAAACATCCAAACGACCTCCAAATTGCAAATGACAGGCTCCAGAAGATGGCGACTGAAGAAGAGCTGCCCACAGGAACCATCTTGACTGGAATTCGTGGAAAAGGTGTGCAGAAACAGGTTCCTTGTTGTCAACATCTCACAGAATCTCTCCTGGGCCCAGAACATAGAGGTAGCCATGAAGGAAACACGACAGCTTTCTTAGAAATGAGCAGCATTTCATTGTCGAATATCATCAGGAACCCTCACGATCTGGGCCAGTCCCTCAGACAGCTGGGCCAGGAGTTTGCAGACCCACAGCCCAAGGTTCAACAACAGCCTCTTCCCACTGCATCATGTTCCTAAACTGACCTGAAAGCCCCTCATTCCTTCCCAGACTAGATTCACTCACCTTGCAAAATGTGGTTATGTTTGATTTTCTTTACCGTGTAATTTATGTGTAATTAATGTTAGTAAAGTTCTGTACTGTTGCTGGGAAAGATCTAATTTTCATGATAGTTACACCTTGGTTGTATTTGCCCCTGACAATAAACTTTAACGCTGTACTTGTGAGTGCAAGTTGATGCCTTTTCCTTCATAAACACACATGGTCTTTCTGCTTTTAATGGTTATCTCGAGAAGACAAAAATCAGAGCTGTATTTTACATGCATACTTCGACAATAACGTGAACCTGTCAGCCTGATGGAGCCTGAGCTGATTTTCATAACATTTACACCCTGGTAATATTTACCTAGGACAATACACTATCACACTGTAGGCACTAACGATATTGGAAGAAAGCGGGGTGAGGTCCTACAAGAGTAGGACCTCAAAGGTTATAATCTCAGGATTATTGCCGGGGCCATGTGCAGAGTTGGATCAGCAGGATAGCTGGAATGAAGATGTGGCTTGAGCGGTGGTGCAGGAGGAAGGGTTTCAGATTCTTGGGGCATTGGAACCGCTTCTGAGGGAGGTTAGACCAGTACCGTCCGGACGGTCTACGTCTGGGTAGGGCTGGGATCAATATCAGACAAACTACACCATTCCTCAGTGAGGGGTGAGCGGTGGAAAGGGTGAGGAGCAGCAAGTTCCTGGGTGACAATGTCTCAGAAATCTCTCCTGGACCCAGAACATAGAGGGAACCATGAAGGAAGCACACGAGCATTCTTCTCATTGAGCGGCATGTCAACACAGACGACTGCAGACTTCCACAGGTGGACACTGGAAAGCATCCTGACTGGTTGTATCATCAGGAACCCACAACATCTGGGCCAGTCCCTCAGAGAGGAGGGACAGGAGCCTGAAGGCCCACATCCACAACAGCTTCTTCTCATTGAGCGGCATGTCATCACAGACCATTGCAAATTCCACAGATGGACACTGGGAACCATTCTGACTGGTTGTATCATCAGGAACCCACAACATCTGGGACAGTCCCTCAGAGAGGAGGGACAGGAGCCTGCAGACCCACAGCCCAAGATCTAACAACAGCTTCTTCCCACTGCATCATCTTCTTGAACAGATCTGCAAGTCGCTAATTCCATCCCAGACTAGATTCACTCATCTTGCAAATTGTGGTTTTATTTGTTTTTCTCCATTGTGTAAGTTATGTGCAATTAATGTCAATTTAAATATGTGTAATTAATGTCTGACATCTTTGTAATGTTCTGTACTGTTACTGCAAAAACTAATTTTCATAACATTTACACCTTGCTTATATTTGCCCAGGACAGTAAACTTTAAAACTGAACTTGAGAGTGGACCCGATGGAGCCCGAGGTGAGGGCCTGTTATTCGGGCTGTGGAGATCGATGGAGTGAAGATCTGTCCCAATGTCTCACAGTCTGGTACTTACCACAGATTCTGTATTTTACACCCTGGGTTTCTCAGAGCCTCAGACACCAGTTTCACTCCTGAATCTCCCAGTTCATTATCACGTAGGTCCAACTCAGTCAGTGAGCGGTTTGTACTGAGAGCAGAGGTGAGATCCACAACTCCAGCAGCTGTGAGACCGACAGACTCCAGACTGTGGATCAGAGAGAGATGAGAAATTTAATCCCAGGGTTTATTAATCCCGCTTTCAATTTATTAACACCACAATTACTGATAACACCAAAGTCCAGCATCAGACAGCAGTGCATATAAACATCACCACAGCATGATCCCCAGAAACACTCAGTTCACATCGGAACCAACGTGGGAAATACTGTACCTTTGTGAAGACTCTGTCTATCACAGATCACACTCCCCTGTCTGCAACATATTCAGCCTTGCAGTGCAGATCAGAGTGTCCTATTGACTCTGTTTCTCTCAGAAGGATAAAGGCACCCCGCCACTCTCCTTACACACACACAAACAGCCCTTGCAGCCTGTCAGAAGAGCCAGTTCCATATCAGACACACACTGTGACCTGACGAGAAAGGCTGTGTTGAAAACACGCCGACCTTCCCAGAAGTCTTAAATCAACTCCTGATTCAGTGTGGAACTGACCTCCTTCAATTACCTATCACCCCAACAGGTCCACAGCAGATATCCTCTCGTCTCTGTTCTGGATGAACCAGGCAACTGGAAATATAAGTCAGCCTGTTGTTCTATCACCAATTTGTGAGTCTCTGTCCCTCACACTGTAACTGGATCCTTGACTTCCTCATCCTCCTCACTCACCATCGACACCAGGGTACCTGAGCAATGCGCGCTCCACCCCCTGCTCTATTCTCCCTACGCCACTGGCTCTGTGGCTGAGCACAGCACCAAAGCTGCCTGCAGATTCACCGATGACAAACTGTTGTTGGCAGATTGACACGTGGTGATGGGGTGGTGTACAAGGTCAGAGGTGTTATCAGGAGAACCTCACAGTCAACATCTGAAAGATCAAGGAACTTTAGGAAGGGGAAGTCAGGCAAACTGACAGCGGTCCTCCCTGAGGGGTGAGCGGTGGAAAGGGTGAGCAGCAGGAAATTGTCTCTCATGGGTGCAGAACATAGAGGCAATGATGAAGAACACATGCTAGCCTCTCTTTGAAGATTAAGGAGATTGGTGTCTCATCGTAAGCTGTGACAAACCTCCACAGATGTACATAGAAAAGCATTCTGACCAGCTGCTTCACAGCCTGGACTGAAACTTCAACGCCCAGAAACGCAAGAGGTTGCATCGCGGGTACAACTTGCCCCAGCCTCGCGGATGTTTACAATCAGCCATGTCAATGTGCATCAGAGGCTTTTGAGCCATGTTTGGATAGGCACATGGAAGTAAGGAAGATGGAGGGATATGGACATTTTGTAAGAAGGAGGGATTAGTCTTTGGAGGAATTTTGATTTGTTTTTGACCTGGTTCGGCACAACATTGAGGGCTGAGTAGCCTGTTCCTGTGCTGTATTGTTCTAAGCCTCTAGGTCTCAAACGGTGACATCCATCACCAAGAACCCACAGCATCTGGGTAATTCGCTCTTCTCAACGCTGGCATCAGACGGGAGGTACAGAAGCCTGAAGACCCACAACAACAACTTCTTCCACTGCCATCATTTCTCTTGACCTGACCTGAAAGACCTTAATTGCATCTCAGACTAGATTCAGTCACATTGCTAAATGCGGATATGATTGTCTTTCTCTATTGTGTAATTTATCCATAATCAATGTTTATTTAAGTTTGTGTAATTAATGTCTGGTACATTTACAATGATCTGTCCCGTTGCTACAAAAAGCTGATTTTCACAACATTTTCACCACGGATATATTTGACCAGAAGAATAAACTTTAACGCTGAACTTGTGAGTAGACCCGATGGAGCGCAAGCTGAGAGCCTGCTGTTCGGGTTGTGGAGATAAATGACCTCTCCCAATGTCTCACGGTCTGGTACTTACTCAAGCTTCTGTATTTTACACCCTGGGTTCCTCAGAGCCTCAAACACCAGCTTCACTCCTGAATCTCCCAGTTCATTATAACCCAGGTCCAGCTCCGCCAGTGAACGGTTTGTACTGAGAGCAGAGGTGAGATCCACAACACCAGCAGCTGTGAGACCTACAGAATCTAAACTGTGGATCAGAGAGAGATGAGAAGTTTAATCCCAGGGTTTATTAATCCCACTTTCACCAGTACCCACAGTAATGTTCAGTGTTCATTAACCCCACAATTACTGATAACACCAATCTCCAGCATCAGACACCAGTGAGTATAAACATCACTGCACCTTCCGAACTGGAAACACTCAAATCTCCCCAGGACAAATGGCAGAACCCAGGGGACATTGTATATTTGTGTTCACCCTCTACATCCCACCCCACTCCACAGTACACCACCACTCTGGACCTTGTGCTCGATACTGAATCACAGGGAGGCAGTGTAACCTTCCACACTCCCAGCTTCCCCTCCCCTTGTCCCGACTCCACAGAAAAATCCCAACACATCCCTGTGTTCCTCACATTAGTCCCAGAGGACATCCTCTGGACAGGGTGTCAGACGACACAACTGCCTCTGCGTCTGTCCAGACGTTCTGTGCTCACAGAACCAAACTCAGAGAGGACTCCACTCACCACGTACATTAACTGTACATCCCAGCCCAGTCACCACACCGACACAATGCCTCCTCGGGGAAACACCCACACTCCAAACCGGTTTCACCTCAGCAAGAATATTCTCCAACCCCACACTGAGAGCTGAGGTTACAGAGGTTTACAGTTCAGTGATAAATTAAACCAGCTCCAGGTCAAAGGTTGGGGAAGTAAAGTTACCAAAACACTGGGTCAAGTTTAAATCCGTCAGTGAGAAATGATCAACACACAATCTGACCATGTCCATGTTCTGTGACACCTTCCTCCGTGGGTCTGATGGTGTCCAGCTGGTCAGTAATTTCATGTTGTGTCTGAGTCCCCACAGGGAACTGGGTAAAGGCAGCCCCACTTTAATCTCACAGAGATGGACCCTGTAGTGTGTTAGAAGAGCTGATTCCACCTCAGACACACACAGTGACCTGAGATGAACAGACTACATGGAAAACACTCTGACCCTTGCAGAGGGGGAGGTGAGTGGCCCTGATGGAGTCCGAGGTGAGAACTTGTTAATCAGGCTGTGCAGCAGCATCGTCAATTGGAGATCGATGGAGTGATGATCATCCCCAATCCCCCATAATCTGGTACTTACCCCAGTTTCTGTATTTTACACTCCGGGTCCCTCAGAGCCTCAGACACCAGTTTCATTCCCCAATCTCCCAATTCACTGTAACTCAGGTCCAGCTCCACCTCTCTCAGTGAGTGGTTTGTACTGAGATCGGAGATGAAGTGCTCAAACTCAGATGTGAAATGATCAGCTGTCAACCTGATGGACGGAGAGGAAACAGAAGAGAGAAACAAACAGATTCAGTGTCAGTCTCCACAGGTCACCATCAACGGTTTGAACAGTGATGCAGGGGTTCATCAGAACAGAACTGGGGCATTATTGGAACTTTACGCACACAAACATCAACAGACTATCAGTCTGGGACTTACCCCAGTTTCTGTATTTTACACTCCGGGTCCCTCAGAGCCTCAGACAACAGTTTCATTCCCCAATCTCCACGTTTATTGTACTCCTCACTAAACACAGAGCGAGAAACACTGTTACCAAAGTGGCCCTGAAGTAATTTCTCTCTCTGTAACGTTTTCTCTCTCACATTCCCATCTGGGTGTTTATATCTACTCTCAGGGGATCAATCCCACCAGCCCGATACCCCCTCTCCCCACTTCCCTGTACCCCTGTCACTTATTCTCTCTCACACTCCCATCTGGGTGTTTATATCTACTCTCAGGGGATCAATCCCACCAGCCCGATACCCCCTCTCCCCACTTCCCTGTACCCCCGTCACTTATTCTCTCTCACACTCCCATCTGGGTGTTTATATCTACTCTCAGGGCATCAATCCCACCAGCCCGATACCCCCTCTCCCCACTTCCCTGTACCCCCGTCACTTATTCTCTCTCACACTCCCATCTGGGTGTTTATATCTACTCTCAGGGGATCAATCCCATCAGCCCGATACCCCCTCTCCCCACTTCCCTGTACCCCTGTCACATATTCTCTCTCACACTCCCATCTGGGTCTTTATATCTACTCTCAGGGGATCAATCCCATCAGCCCGATACCCCCTCTCCCCACTTCCCTGTACCCCTGTCACTTATTCTCTCTCACACTCCCATCTGGGTGTTTATATCTACTCTCAGGGGAGCAATCCCATCAGCCCGATACCCCCTCTCCCCACTTCCCTGTACCCGTCACTTATTCTCTCTGACACTCCCATCTGGGTGTTTATATCTACTCTCAGGGGAGCAATCCCATCAGCCCGATACCCCCTCTCCCCACTTCCCTGTACCCGTCACTTATTCTCTCTCACACTCCCATCTGGGTCTTTATATCTACTCTCAGGGGATCAATCCCATCAGCCCGATACCCCTCTCCCCACTTCCCTGTACCCCTGTCACTTATTCTCTCTCACACTCCCATCTGGGTGTTTATATCTACTCTCAGGGGAGCAATCCCATCAGCCCGATACCCCCTCTCCCCACTTCCCTGTACCCCTGTCACTTATTCTCTCACACACTCCCATCTGGGTGTTTATATCTACTCTCAGGGGATCAATCCCATCAGCCCGATACCCCCTCTCCCCACTTCCCTGTACCCCCGTCACTTATTCTCTCTCACACTCCCATCTGGGTCTTTATATCTACTCTCAGGGGATCAATCCCATCAGCCCGATACCCCCTCTCCCCACTTCCCTGTACCCCTGTCACTTATTCTCTCACACACTCCCATCTGGGTGTTTATATCTACTCTCAGGGGATCAATCCCATCAGCCCGATACCCCGTCTCCCCACTTCCCTGTACCCCTGTCACTTATTCTCTCACACACTCCCATCTGGGTGTTTATATCTACTCTCAGGGGATCAATCCCATCAGCCCGATACCCCGTCTCCCCACTTCCCTGTACCCCTGTCACTTATTCTCTCTCACACTCCCATCTGGGTGTTTATATCTACTCTCAGGGGATCAATCCCATCAGCCCGATACCCCTCTCCCCACTTCCCTGTACCCCTGTCACTTATTCTCTCTCACACTCCCATCTGGGAGTTTATATCTACTCTGAGGGGATCAATCCCACCAGCCCGATACCCCCTCTCCCCACTTCCCTGTACCCCTGTCACTTATTCTCTCTCACACTCCCATCTGGGTGTTTATATCTACTGTCAGGGGAGCAATCCCATCAGCCCGATACCCCCTCTCCCCACTTCCCTGTACCCCTGTCACTTATTCTCTCTCACACTCCCATCTGGGTCTTTATATCTACTCTCAGGGGAGCAATCCCATCAGCCCGATACCCCCTCTCCCCACTTCCCTGTACCCCTGTCACTTATTCTCTCACACTCACATCTGGGTGTTTATATCTACTCTCAGGGGATCAATCCCATCAGCCCGATACCCCATCTCCCCACTTCCCTGTACCCCTGTCACTTATTCTCTCTCACACTCCCATCTGGGTGTTTATATCTACTCTCAGGGGAGCAATCCCATCAGCCCGATACCCCATCTACCACTTCCCTGTACCCCCGGTCACTTATTCTCTCTCACACTCCCATCTGGGTGTTTATATCTACTCTCAGGGGAGCAATCCCATCAGCCCGATACCCCTCTCCCCACTTTCCTGTACCCCTGTCACTTATTCTCTCTCATACTCCCATCTGGGTGTTTATATCTACTCTCAGGGGAGCAATCCCATCAGCCCGATACCCCTCTCCCCACTTTCCTGTACCCCTGTCACTTATTCTCTCTCATACTCCCATCTGGGTGTTTATATCTACTCTCAGGGGAGCAATCCCATCAGCCCGATACCCCCTCTCCCCACTTCCCTGTACCCCTGTCACTTATTCTCTCTCACACTCCCATCTGGGTGTTTATATCTACTCTCAGGGGATCAATCCCATCAGCCCGATACCCCCTCTCCCCACTTCCCTGTACCCCTGTCACTTATTCTCTCTCACACTCCCATCTGGGTCTTTATATCTACTCTCAGGGGATCAATCCCATCAGCCCGATACCCCATCTCCCCACTTCCCTGTACCCCTGTCACTTATTCTCTCGCACACTCCCATCTGGGTCTTTATATCTACTCTCAGGGGATCAATCCCATCAGCCCGATACCCCATCTCCCCACTTCCCTGTACCCCTGTCACTTATTCTCTCTCACACTCCCATCTGGGTGTTTATATCTACTCTCAGGGGAGCAATCCCACCAGCCCGATACCCCCTCTCCCCACTTCCCTGTACCCCTGTCACTTATTCTCTCTCACACTCCCATCTGGGTGTTTATATCTACTCTCAGGGGAGCAATCCCATCAGCCCGATACCCCCTCTCCCCACTTCCCTGTACCCCTGTCACTTATTCTCTCTCACACTCCCATCTGGGTGTTTATATCTACTCTCAGGGGATCAATCCCATCAGCCCGATACCCCCTCTCCCCACTTCCCTGTACCCCTGTCACTTATTCTCTCTCACACTCCCATCTGGGTGTTTATATCTACTCTCAGGGGAGCAATCCCATCAGCCCGATACCCCCTCTCCCCACTTCCCTGTACCCCTGTCACTTATTCTCTCACACTCCCATCTGGGTCTTTATATCTACTCTCAGGGGAGCAATCCCATCAGCCCGATACCCCCTCTCCCCACTTCCCTGTACCCGTCACTTATTCTCTCTCACACTCCCATCTGGGTGTTTATATCTACTCTCAGGGGAGCAATCCCATCAGCCCGATACCCCCTCTCCCCACTTCCCTGTACCCCTGTCACTTATTCTCTCTCACACTCCCATCTGGGTGTTTATATCTACTCTCAGGGGATCAATCCCATCAGCCCGATACCCCCTCTCCCCACTTCCCTGTACCCCTGTCACTTATTCTCTCTCACACTCCCATCTGGGTCTTTATATCTACTCTCAGGGGAGCAATCCCATCAGCCCGATACCCCCTCTCCCCACTTCCCTGTACCCCTGTCACTTATTCTCTCTCACACTCCCATTTGGGTGTTTATATCTACTCTCAAGGGATCAATCCCATCAGCCCGATACCCCCTCTCCCCACTTCCCTGTACCCCTGTCACTTATTCTCTCTCACACTCCCATCTGGGTCTTTATATCTACTCTCAGGGGAGCAATCCCATCAGCCCGATACCCCCTCTCCCCACTTCCCTGTACCCCTGTCACTTATTCTCTCTCACACTCCCATCTGGGTGTTTATATCTACTCTCAGGGGAGCAATCCCATCAGCCCGATACCCCCTCTCCCCACTTCCCTGTACCCGTCACTTATTCTCTCTCACACTCCCATCTGGGTGTTTATATCTACTCTCAGGGGAGCAATCCCACCAGCCCGATACCCCCTCTCCCCACTTCCCTGTACCCCTGTCACTTATTCTCTCTCACACTCCCATCTGGGTGTTTATATCTACTCTCAGGGGATCAATCCCATCAGCCCGATACCCCCTCTCCCCACTTCCCTGTACCCCTGTCACTTATTCTCTCTCACACTCCCATCTGGGTGTTTATATCTACTCTCAGGGGAGCAATCCCATCAGCCCGATACCCCCTCTCCCCACTTCCCTGTACCCCCGTCACTTATTCTCTCTCACACTCCCATCTGGGTCTTTATATCTACTCTCAGGGGATCAATCCCATCAGCCCGATACCCCCTCTCCCCACTTCCCTGTACCCCTGTCACTTATTCTCTCTCACACTCACATCTGGGTGTTTATATCTACTCTCAGGGGATCAATCCCATCAGCCCGATACCCCCACTCCCCACTTCCCTGTACCCCTGTCACTTATTCTCTCTCACACTCCCATCTGGGTCTTTATATCTACTCTCAGGGGAGCAATCCCACCAGCCCGATACCCCCTCTCCCCACTTCCCTGTACCCCTGTCACTTATTCTCTCTCACACTCCCATCTGGGTGTTTATATCTACTCTCAGGGGATCAATCCCATCAGCCCGATACCCCCTCTCCCCACTTCCCTGTACCCCTGTCACTTATTCTCTCTCACACTCCCATCTGGGTGTTTATATCTACTCTCAGGGGAGCAATCCCATCAGCCCGATACCCCATCTCCCCACTTCCCTGTACCCCTGTCACTTATTCTCTCTCACACTCCCATCTGGGTCTTTATATCTACTCTCAGGGGATCAATCCCATCAGCCCGATACCCCCTCTCCCCACTTCCCTGTACCCCTGTCACTTATTCTCTCTCACACTCCCATCTGGGTGTTTATATCTACTCTCAGGGGATCAATCCCATCAGCCCGATACCCCCTCTCCCCACTTCCCTGTACCCCTGTCACTTATTCTCTCTCACACTCCCATCTGGGTGTTTATATCTACTCTCAGGGGATCAATCCCATCAGCCCGATACCCCCTCTCCCCACTTCCCTGTACCCCTGTCACTTATTCTCTCTCACACTCCCATCTGGGTGTTTATATCTACTCTCAGGGGAGCAATCCCATCAGCCCGATACCCCCTCTCCCCACTTCCCTGTACCCCTGTCACTTATTCTCTCTCACACTCCCATCTGGGTCTTTATATCTACTCTCAGGGGAGCAATCCCATCAGCCCGATACCCCCTCTCCCAAATCCCTGTACCCCTGTCACTTATTCTCTCTCACACTCCCATCTGGGTGTTTATATCTACTCTCAGGGGAGCAATCCCATCAGCCCAATACCCCCTCTCCCCACTTCGCTGTACCCCTGTCACTTATTCTCTCTCACACTCCCATCTGGGTGTTTATATCTACTCTCAGGGGAGCAATCCCATCAGCCCGATACCCCCTCTCCCCACTTCCCTGTACCCCTGTCACTTATTCTCTCTCACACTCCCATCTGGGTGTTTATATCTACTCTCAGGGGATCAATCCCATCAGCCCGATACCCCCTCTCCCAAATCCCTGTACCCCTGTCACTTATTCTCTCTCACACTCCCATCTGGGTGTTTATATCTACTCTCAGGGGAGCAATCCCATCAGCCCAATACCCCCTCTCCCCACTTCCCTGTACCCCTGTCACTTATTCTCTCTCACACTCCCATCTGGGTGTTTATATTTACTCTCAGGGGATCAATCCCATCAGCCCGATACCCCCTCTCCCCACTTCCCTGTACCCCGTCACTTATTCTCTCTCACACTCCCATCTGGGTGTTTATATCTACTCTCAGGGGAGCAATCCCATCAGCCCGATACCCCCTCTCCCCACTTCCCTGTACCCCTGTCACTTATTCTCTCTCACACTCCCATCTGGGTGTTTATATCTACTCTCAGGGGATCAATCCCATCAGCCCGATACCCCCTCTCCCCACTTCCCTGTACCCCTGTCACTTATTCTCTCTCACACTCCCATCTGGGTGTTTATATCTACTCACAGGGGAGCAATCCCATCAGCCCGATACCCCCTCTCCCCACTTCCCTGTACCCCTGTCACTTATTCTCTCTCACACTCCCATCTGGGTGTTTATATCTACTCTCAGGGGAGCAATCCCATCAGCCCGATACCCCCTCTCCCCACTTCACTGTACCCCTGTCACTTATTCTCTCTCACACTCCCATCTGGGTGTTTATATCTACTCTCAGGGGATCAATCCCATCAGCCCGATACCCCCTCTCCCCACTTCACTGTACCCCTGTCACTTATTCTCTCTCACACTCCCATCTGGGTGTTTATATCTACTCTCAGGGGAGCAATCCCATCAGCCCGATACCCACTCTCCCCACTTCCCTGTACCCCTGTCACTTATTCTCTCTCACACTCCCATCTGGGTGTTTATATCTACTCTCAGGGGAGCAATCCCATCAGCCCGATACCCCCTCTCCCCACTTCCCTGTACCCCTGTCACTTATTCTCTCTCACACTCCCATCTGGGTCTTTATATCTACTCTCAGGGGATCAATCCCATCAGCCCGATACCCCCTCTCCCCACTTCCCTGTACCCCTGTCACTTATTCTCTCTCACACTCCCATCTGGGTGTTTATATCTACTCTCAGGGGATCAATCCCACCAGCCCGATACCCCCTCTCCCCACTTCACTGTACCCGTCACTTATTCTCTCTCACACTCACATCTGGGTGTTTATATCTACTCTCAGGGGAGCAATCCCATCAGCCCGATACCCCCTCTCCCCACTTCCCTGTACCTGTCACTTATTCTCTCTCACACTCCCATCTGGGTGTTTATATCTACTCTCAGGGGAGCAATCCCACCAGCCCGATACCCCTCTCCCCACTTCCCTGTACCCCTGTCACTTATTCTCTCTCACACTCCCATCTGGGTGTTTATATCTACTCTCAGGGGAGCAATCCCATCAGCCCGATAACCCTCTCCCCACTTTCCTGTACCCCTGTCACTTATTCTCTCTCATACTCCCATCTGGGTGTTTATATCTACTCTCAGGGGAGCAATCCCATCAGCCCGATACCCCCTCTCCCCACTTCCCTGTACCCCTGTCACTTATTCTCTCTCACACTCCCATCTGGGTGTTTATATCTACTCTCAGGGGATCAATCCCATCAGCCCGATACCCCCTCTCCCCACTTCCCTGTACCCCTGTCACTTATTCTCTCTCACACTCCCATCTGGGTCTTTATATCTACTCTCAGGGGATCAATCCCATCAGCCCGATACCCCCTCTCCCCACTTCCCTGTACCCCTGTCACTTATTCTCTCTCACACTCCGATCTGGGTCTTTATATCTACTCTCAGGGGATCAATCCATTCAGCCCGATACCCCCTCTCCCCACTTCCCTGTACCCCTGTCACTTATTCTCTCTCACACTCCCATCTGGGTCTTTATATCTACTCTCAGGGGATCAATCCCATCAGCCCGATACCCCCTCTCCCCACTTCCCTGTACCCCCGTCACTTATTCTCTCACACACTCCCATCTGGGTGTTTATATCTACTCTCAGGGGAGCAATCCCATCAGCCCGATACCCCCTCTCCCCACTTCCCTGTACCCCTGTCACTTATTCTCTCTCACACTCCCATCTGGGTGTTTATATCTACTCTCAGGGGATCAATCCCATCAGCCCGATACCCCCTCTCCCCACTTCCCTGTACCCCCGTCACTTATTCTCTCACACACTCCCATCTGGGTGTTTATATCTACTCTCAGGGGAGCAATCCCATCAGCCCGATACCCCCTCTCCCCACTTCCCTGTACCCCTGTCACTTATTCTCTCTCACACTCCCATCTGGGTGTTTATATCTACTCTCAGGGGAGCAATCCCACCAGCCCGATACCCCCTCTCCCCACTTCCCTGTACCCCTGTCACTTATTCTCTCTCACACTCCCATCTGGGTGTTTATATCTACTCTCAGGGGATCAATCCCATCAGCCCGATACCCCCTCTCCCCACTTCCCTGTACCCCTGTCACTTATTCTCTCTCACACTCCCATCTGGGTGTTTATATCTACTCTCAGGGGAGCAATCCCATCAGCCCGATACCCCCTCACCCCACTTCCCTGTACCCCTGTCACTTATTCTCTCTCACACTCCCATCTGGGTGTTTATATCTACTCTCAGGGGAGCAATCCCATCAGCCCGATACCCCCTCTCCCCACTTCCCTGTACCCCTGTCACTTATTCTCTCTCACACTCCCATCTGGGTGTTTATATCTACTCTCAGGGGAGCAATCCCATCAGCCCGATACCCCCTCTCCCCACTTCCCTGTACCCCTGTCACTTATTCTCTCACACTCCCATCTGGGTCTTTATATCTACTCTCAGGGGAGCAATCCCATCAGCCCGATACCCCCTCTCCCCACTTCCCTGTACCCCTGTCACTTATTCTCTCTCACACTCCCATCTGGGTGTTTATATCTACTCTCAGGGGAGCAATCCCATCAGCCCGATACCCCCTCTCCCCACTTCCCTGTACCCCTGTCACTTATTCTCTCTCACACTCCCATCTGGGTGTTTATATTTACTCTCAGGGGATCAATCCCATCAGCCCGATACCCCCTCTCCCCACTTCCCTGTACCCCTGTCACTTATTCTCTCTCACACTCCCATCTGGGTGTTTATATCTACTCTCAGGGGATCAATCCCATCAGCCCGATACCCCCTCTCCCCACTTCCCTGTACCCCTGTCACTTATTCTCTCACACACTCACATCTGGGTGTTTATATCTACTCTCAGGGGATCAATCCCACCAGCCCGATACCCCATCTCCCCACTTCCCTGTACCCCTGTCACTTATTCTCTCTCACACTCACATCTGGGTGTTTATATCTACTCTCAGGGGAGCAATCCCATCAGCCCGATACCCCCTCTCCCCACTTCCCTGTACCCCTGTCACTTATTCTCTCACACACTCCCATCTGGGTCTTTATATCTACTCTCAGGGGATCAATCCCATCAGCCCGATACCCCCTCTCCCCACTTCCCTGTACCCCTGTCACTTATTCTCTCACACTCCCATCTGGGTGTTTATATCTACTCTCAGGGGATCAATCCCATCAGCCCGATACCCCCTCTCCCCACTTCCCTGTACCCCTGTCACTTATTCTCTCTCACACTCCCATCTGGGTGTTTATATCTACTCTCAGGGGAGCAATCCCATCAGCCCGATACCCCCTCTCCCCACTTCCCTGTACCCCTGTCACTTATTCTCTCTCACACTCCCATCTGGGTCTTTATATCTACTCTCAGGGGATCAATCCCACCAGCCCGATACCCCATCTCCCCACTTCCCTGTACCCCTGTCACTTATTCTCTCTCACACTCCCATCTGGGTGTTTATATCTACTCTCAGGGGATCAATCCCATCAGCCCGATACCCCCTCTCCCCACTTCCCTGTACCCCTGTCACTTATTCTCTCTCACACTCACATCTGGGTGTTTATATCTACTCTCAGGGGATCAATCCCATCAGCCCGATACCCCCTCTCCCCACTTCCCTGTACCCCTGTCACTTATTCTCTCTCACACTCCCATCTGGGTGTTTATATCTACTCTCAGGGGAGCAATCCCATCAGCCCGATACCCCCTCTCCCCACTTCCCTGTACCCCTGTCACTTATTCTCTCTCACACTCCCATCTGGGTGTTTATATCTACTCTCAGGGGAGCAATCCCATCAGCCCGATACCCCCTCTCCCCACTTCCCTGTACCCCTGTCACTTATTCTCTCTCACACTCCCATCTGGGTGTTTATATCTACTCTCAGGGGATCAATCCCATCAGCCCGATACCCCCTCTCCCCACTTCCCTATACCCCTGTCACTTATTCTCTCTCACACTCCCATCTGGGTGTTTATATCTACTCTCAGGGGATCAATCCAATCAGCCCGATACCCCCTCTCCCCACTTCCCTGTACCCCTGTCACTTATTCTCTCTCACACTCCCATCTGGGTGTTTATATCTACTCTCAGGGGATCAATCCCATCAGCCCGATACCCCCTCTCCCCACTTCCCTGTACCCCTGTCACTTATTCTCTCTCACACTCCCATCTGGGTGTTTATATCTACTCTCAGGGGATCAATCCCATCAGCCCGATACCCCCTCTCCCCACTTCCCTGTACCCCTGTCACTTATTCTCTCACACTCTCATCTGGGTGTTTATATCTACTCTCAGGGGATCAATCCCATCAGCCCGATACCCCCTCTCCCCACTTCCCTGTACCCCTGTCACTTATTCTCTCTCACGCTCCCATCTGGGTCTTTATATCTACTCTCAGGGGATCAATCCCATCAGCCCGATACCCCATCTCCCCACTTCCCTGTACCCCTGTCACTTATTCTCTCTCACACTCCCATCTGGGTGTTTATATCTACTCTCAGGGGATCAATCCCACCAGCCCGATACCCCCTCTCCCCACTTCCCTGTACCCCTGTCACTTATTCTCTCTCACACTCCCATCTGGGTGTTTATATCTACTCTCAGGGGATCAATCCCATCAGCCCGATACCCCCTCTCCCCACTTCCCTGTACCCCTGTCACTTATTCTCTCTCACACTCCCATCTGGGTCTTTATATCTACTCTCAGGGGATCAATCCCATCAGCCCGATACCCCCTCTCCCCACTTCCCTGTACCCCTGTCACTTATTCTCTCACACTCTCATCTGGGTGTTTATATCTACTCTCAGGGGATCAATCCCATCAGCCCGATACCCCCTCTCCCCACTTCCCTGTACCCCTGTCACTTATTCTCTCTCACGCTCCCATCTGGGTGTTTATATCTACTCTCAGGGGAGCAATCCCATCAGCCCGATACCCCCTCTCCCCACTTCCCTGTACCCCTGTCACTTATTCTCTCACACTCTCATCTGGGTGTTTATATCTACTCTCAGGGGAGCAATCCCATCAGCCCGATACCCCCTCTCCCCACTTCCCTGTACCCGTCACTTATTCTCTCTCACACTCCCATCTGGGTCTTTATATCTACTCACAGGGGAACAATCCCATCAGCCCGATACCCCCTCTCCCCACTTCCCTGTACCCCTGTCACTTATTCTCTCTCACACTACCATCTGGGTGTTTATATCTACTCTCAGGGGAGCAATCCCACCAGCCCGATACCCCCTCTCCCCACTTCCCTGTACCCCCGTCACTTATTCTCTCTCACACTCCCATCTGGGTGTTTATATCTACTCTCAGGGGAGCAATCCCATCAGCCCAATACCCCCTCTCCCCACTTCCCTGTACCCGTCACTTATTCTCTCTCACACTCCCATCTGGGTGTTTATATCTACTCTCAGGGGATCAATCCCATCAGCCCGATACCCCATCTCCCCACTTCCCTGTACCCCTGTCACTTATTCTCTCTCACACTCCCATCTGGGTGTTTATATCTACTCTCAGGGGAGCAATCCCATCAGCCCAATACCCCCTCTCCCCACTTCCCTGTACCCCTGTCACTTATTCTCTCTCACACTCCCATCTGGGTCTTTATATCTACACTCAGGGGAGCAATCCCATCAGCCCGATACCCCCTCTCCCCACTTCCCTGTACCCCTGTCACTTATTCTCTCTCACACTCCCATCTGGGTGTTTATATCTACTCTCAGGGGAGCAATCCCACCAGCCCGATACCCCCTCTCCCCATTTCCCTGTACCCCTGTCACTTATTCTCTCTCACACTCCCATCTGGGTCTTTATATCTACTCTCAGGGGAGCAATCCCACCAGCCCGATACCCCCTCTCCCCATTTCCCTGTACCCCTGTCACTTATTCTCTCTCACACTCCCATCTGGGTGTTTATATCTACTCTCAGGGGAGCATTCCCATCAGCCCGATACCCCCTCTCCCCACTTCCCTGTACCCGTCACTTATTCTCTCTCACACTCCCATCTGGGTGTTTGTATCTACTCTCAGGGGAGCAATCCCATCAGCCCGATACCCCCTCTCCCCACTTCCCCGTACCCGTCACATATTCTCTCTCACACTCCCATCTGGGTGTTTGTATCTACTCTCAGGGGAGCAATCCCATCAGCCCGATACCCCCTCTCCCCACTTCCCTGTACCCGTCACTTATTCTCTCTCACACTCCCATCTGGGTGTTTATATCTACTCTCAGGGGAGCAATCCCATCAGCCCGATACCCCCTCTCCCCACTTCCCTGTACCCCTGTCACTTATTCTCTCTCACACTCCCATCTGGGTCTTTATATCTACTCTCAGGGGATCAATCCCATCAGCCCGATACCCCCACTCCCCACTTCCCTGTACCCCTGTCACTTATTCTCTCTCACATTCCCATCTGGGTGCTTATATCTACTCTCAGGGGATCAATCCCATCAGCCCGATACCCCCTCTCCACACTTCCCTGTACCCCTGTCACTTATTCTCTCTCACACTCCCATCTGGGTGTTTATATCTACTCTCAGGGGATCAATCCCATCAGCCCGATACCCCCTCTCCCCACTTCCCTGTACCCCTGTCACTTATTCTCTCTCACACTCCCATCTGGGTGTTTATATCTACTCTCAGGGGATCAATCCCATCAGCCCGATACCCCCTCTCCCCACTTCCCTGTACCCGTCACTTATTCTCTCTCACACTCCCATCTGGGTGTTTATGTCTACTCTCAGGGGAGCAATCCCATCAGCCCGATACCCCCTCTCCCCACTTCCCTGTACCCCTGTCACTTATTCTCTCTCACACTCCCATCTGGGTGTTTATATCTACTCTCAGGGGAGCAATCCCATCAGCCCGATACCCCATCTCCCCACTTCCCTGTACCCCTGTCACTTATTCTCTCTCACACTACCATCTGGGTCTTTATATCTACTCTCAGGGGATCAATCCCATCAGCCCGATACCCCCTCTCCCCACTTCCCTGTACCCCGTCACTTATTCTCTCTCACACTCCCATCTGGGTGTTTATATCTACTCTCAGGGGTTCAATCCCATCAGCCCGATACCCCCTCTCCCCACTTCCCTATACCCCTGTCACTTATTCTCTCTCACACTCCCATCTGGGTGTTTATATCTACTCTCAGGGGAGCAATCCCATCAGCCCGATACCCCCTCTCCCCAGTTCCCTGTACCCGTCACTTATTCTCTCTCACACTCCCATCTGGTGTTTATATCTACTCTCAGGGGAGCAATCCCATCAGCCCGATACCCCCTCTCCCCACTTCCCTGTACCCCTGTCACTTATTCTCTCTCACACTCCCATCTGGGTGTTTTATATCTACTCTCAGGGAATCAATCCCACCAGCCCGATACCCCCTCTCCCCACTTCCCTGTACCCCTGTCACTTATTCTCTCTCACACTCCCATCTGGGTGTTTATATCTACTCTCAGGGAATCAATCCCATCAGCCCGATACCCCCTCTCCCCACTTCCCTGTACCCCTGTCACTTATTCTCTCTCACACTCCCATCTGGGGTGTTTATATCTACTCTCAGGGGATCAATCCCATCAGCCCGATACCCCCTCTCCCAACTTCCTGTACCCCTGTCACTTATTCTCTCTCACACTCCCATTCTGGGTCTTTATATCTACTCTCAGGGGATCAATCCCATCAGCCCGATACCCCCTCTCCCCACTTCCCTGTACCCCTGTCACTTATTCTCTCTCACACTCCCATCTGGGTCTTTATATCTACTCTCAGGGGATCAATCCCACCAGCCCGATACCCCATCTCCCACTTCCCTGTACCCCTGTCACTTATTCTCTCTCACACTCCCATCTGGGTGTTTATATCTACTCTCAGGGGAGCAATCCCATCAGCCCGATACCCCACCTCCCCACTTCCCTGTACCCCTGTCACTTATTCTCTCACACACTCCCATCTGGGTCTTTATATCTACTCTCAGGGGATCAATCCCACCAGCCCAATACCCCCTCTCCCCACTTTCCTGTACCCCTGTCACTTATTCTCTCTCACACTCCCATCTGGGTCTTTATATCTACTCTCAGGGGAGCAATCCCATCAGCCCGATACCCCCCTCTCCCACTTCCTGTACCCCTGTCACTTATTCTCTCACACCCTCCCATCTGGGTCTTTATATCTACTCTCAGGGGATCAATCCCATCAGCCCGATACCCCCTCTCCCCACTTCCCTGTACCCCTGTCACTTATTCTCTCTCACACTCCCATCTGGGTGTTTATATCTACTCTCAGGGGAGCAATCCCATCAGCCCGATACCCCTCTCCCCACTTCCCTGTACCCCTGTCACTTATTCTCTCTCACACTCCATCTGGGTCTTTATATCTACTCTCAGGGGATCAATCCCACCAGCCCAATACCCCCTCTCCCCACTTTCCTGTACCCCCTGTCACTTATTCTCTCTCACACTCCCATCTGGGTCTTTATATCTACTCTCAGGGGATCAATCCCATCAGCCCGATACCCCCTCTCCCCACTTCCCTGTACCCCTGTCACTTATTCTCTCACACTCACATCTGGGTGTTTATATCTACTCTCAGGGGATCAATCCCATCAGCCCGATACCCCCTCTCCCCACTTCCCTGTACCCCTGTCACTTATTCTCTCTCACACTCCCATCTGGTGTTTATATCTACTCTCAGGGGATCAATCCCATCAGCCCGATACCCCCCTCTCCCCACTTCCCCTGTACCCCTGTCACTTATTCTCTCTCACACTCCCATCTGGGTGTTTATATCTACTCTCAGGGGATCAATCCCACCAGCCCGATACCCCCTCTCCCCACTTCCCTGTACCCCTGTCACTTATTCTCTCTCACACTCACATCTGGGTGTTTATATCTACTCTCAGGGGATCAATCCCACCAGCCCGATACCCCATCTCCCCACTTCCCTGTACCCCTGTCACTTATTCTCTCTCACACTCCCATCTGGGTCTTTATATCTACTCTCAGGGATCAATCCCATCAGCCCGATACCCCCTCTCCCCACTTCCCTGTACCCCTGTCACTTATTCTCTCTCACAACTCCCATCTGGGTCTTTATATCTACTCTCAGGGGAGCAATCCCATCAGCCCGATACCCATCTCCCCACTTCCTGTACCCCTGTCACTTATTCTCTCTCACACTCCATCTGGGTGTTTATATCTACTCTCAGGGATCAATTCCACCAGCCCGATACCCCCTCTCCCCACTTCCCTGTACCCCTGTCACTTATTCTCTCTCACACTCCCATCTGGGTGTTTATATCTACTCTCAGGGGATCAATCCCATCAGCCCAATACCCCCTCTCCCCACTTCCCTGTACCCCCGTCACTTATTCTCTCTCACACTCCCATCTGGGTGTTTATATCTACTCTCAGGGGATCAATCCCATCAGCCCGATACCCCCTCTCCCCACTTCCCTGTACCCCTGTCACTTATTCTCTCTCACACTCACATCTGGGTGTTTATATCTACTCTCAGGGGAGCAATCCCATCAGCCCGATACCCCCTCTCCCCACTTCCCTGTACCCCTGTCACTTATTCTCTCTCACACTCCCATCTGGGTGTTTTATATCTACTCTCAGGGGAGCAATCCCATCAGCCCGATACCCCCTCTCCCCACTTCCTGTACCCCTGTCACTTATTCTCTCACACTCCCATCTGGGTTGTTTATATCTACTCTCAGGGGAGCAATCCCATCAGCCGATACCCCCTCTCCCACTTCCCTGTACCCCTGTCACTTATTCTCTCTCATACTCCCATCTGGGTGTTTATATCTACTCTCAGGGGAGCAATCCCATCAGCCCGATACCCCCTCTCCCCACTTCCCTGTACCCCTGTCACTTATTCTCTCACACTCCCATCTGGGTGTTTATATCTACTCTCAGGGGAGCAATCCACCAGCCCGATACCCCCTCTCCCCACTTCCCTGTACCCCCGTCACTTATTCTCTCTCACACTCACATCTGGGTGTTTATATCTACTCTCAGGGGATCAATCCCACCAGCCCGATACCCCCTCTCCCCACTTCCTATACCCCTGTCACTTATTCTCTCTCACACTCCCATCTGGGTGTTTATATCTACTCTCAGGGAATCAATCCCATCAGCCCGATACCCCCTCTCCCCACTTCCTGTACCCGTCACTTATTCTCTCTCACACTCCCATCTGGGTGTTTATATCTACTCTCAGGGGAGCAATCCCATCAGCCCGATACCCCCTCTCCCCACTTCCCTGTACCCCTGTCACTTATTCTCTCTCACACTCACATCTGGGTGTTATATCTACTCTCAGGGGAGCAATCCCATCAGCCCGATACCCCCTCTCCCCACTTCCCTGTACCCCTGTCACTTATTCTCTCACACTCCCATCTGGGTGTTTATATCTACTCTCAGGGGAGCAATCCCATCAGCCCGATACCCCCTCTCCCACTTCCCTGTACCCCTGTCACTTATTCTCTCACACTCCCATCTGGGTCTTTATATCTACTCTCAGGGGGGATCAATCCCATCAGCCCGATACCCCATCTCCCCACTTCCCTGTACCCCTGTCACTTATTCTCTCTCACACTCCCATCTGGGTGTTTATATCTACTCTCAGGGGAGCAATCCCATCAGCCCCGATACCCCCCTCTCCCCACTTCCCTGTACCCCTGTCACTTATTCTCTCTCACACTCCCATCTGGGTGTTTATATCTACTCTCAGGGGATCAATCCCATCAGCCCGATACCCCCTCTCCCCACTTCCCTGTACCCCTGTCACTTATTCTCTCTCACACTCCCATCTGGGTGTTTATATCTACTCTCAGGGGATCAATCCATCAGCCCGATACCCCCTCTCCCCACTTCCTGTACCCCTGTCACTTATTCTCTCTCACACTACCATCTGGGTCTTTATATCTACTCTCAGGGGATCAATCCCATCAGCCCGATACCCCCTCTCCCCATCTTCCCTGTACCCCCTGTCACTTATTCTCTCTCACACTCCCATCTGGTCTTTATATCTACTCTCAGGGGATCAATCCCATCAGCCCGATACCCCTCTCCCCACTTCCTGTACCCCCGTCACTTTATTCTCTCTCACACTCCCATCTGGGTCTTTATATCTACTCTCAGGGGATCAATCCCATCAGCCCGATACCCCCTCTCCCCCACTTCCCTGTACCCGTCACTTATTCTCTCTCACACTCCCATCTGGGTCTTTATATTCTACTCTCAGGGATCAATCCCATCAGCCCGATACCCCTCTCCCCACTTCCCTGTACCCCCGTCACTTATTCTCTCTCACACTCCATCTGGGTCTTTATATCTACTCTCAGGGGATCAATCCCATCAGCCCGATACCCCCTCTCCCCACTTCCCTGTACCCCCTGTCACTTATTCTCTCACACTCACATCTGGTGTTCATATCTACTCTCAGGGGGATCAATCCCATCAGCCGATACCCATCTCCCACTTCCCTGTACCCCTGTCACTTATTCCTCTCACACTCACATCTGGGTGTTTATATCTACTCTCAGGGGATCAATCCCATCAGCCCGATACCCCCTCTCCCCCACTTCCCTGTACCCCTGTCACTTATTCTCTCTCACACTCCCATCTGGGTCTTTATATCTACTCTCAGGGGATCAATCCCATCAGGCCCGATACCCCCTCTCCCCACTTCCTGTACCCCTGTCACTTATTCTCTCTCACGCTCACATCTGGGTGTTTATATCTACTCTCAGGGGAGCAATCCCACCAGCCCGATACCCCCTCTCCCCACTTCCCTGTACCCCCTGTCACTTATTCTCTCTCACACTCCCATCTGGGTCCTTTATATCTACTCTCAGGGGAGCAATCCATCAGCCCGATACCCCCTCTCCCCCACTTCCCTGTACCCCGTCACTTATTCTCTCTCACACTCCCATCTGGGTGTTTATATCTACTCTCAGGGGGAGCAATCCCACCAGCCCGATACCCCCTCTCCCCACTTCCCTGTACCCCTGTCACTTATTCCCTCTCACACTCCCATCTGGGTGTTTATATCTACTCTCAGGGGAGCAATCCATCAGCCGATACCCCCTCTCCCCACTTCCCTGTACCCCGTCACTTATTCTCTCTCACACTCCCATCTGGGTCTTTATATCTACTCTCAGGGGAGCAATCCCACCAGCCCGATACCCCCTCTCCCCACTTCCCTGTACCCCTGTCACTTATTCTCTCTCACACTCACATCTGGGGCTTTATATCTACTCTCAGGGGAGCAATCCACCAGCCCGATACCCCCTCTCCCCACTTCCCTGTACCCCTGTCACTTATTCTCTCTCACACTCCCATCTGGGTGTTTATATCTACTCTCAGGGGAGCAATCCCATCAGCCCGATACCCCCTCTCCCCACTTCACTGTACCCCTGTCACTTATTCTCTCTCACACTCCCATCTGGGTGTTTATATCTACTCTCAGGGGAGCAATCCCATCAGCCCGATACCCCCTCTCCCCACTTCCCTGTACCCCTGTCACTTATTCTCTCTCACACTCCCATCTGGGTCTTTATATCTACTCTCAGGGATCAATCCCATCAGCCCGATACCCCCTCTCCCCACTTCACTGTACCCCTGTCACTTATTCTCTCTCACACTCCCATCTGGGTGTTTATATCTACTCTCAGGGAGCAATCCCATCAGCCCGATACCCCCTCTCCCCACTTCACTGTACCCCTGTCACTTATTCTCTCTCACACTCCCATCTGGGTGTTTATATCTACTCTCAGGGGATCAATCCCATCAGCCCGATACCCCATCTCCCCACTTCCCTGTACCCCTGTCACTTATTCTCTCTCACACTCCATCTGGGTCTTTATATCTACTCTCAGGGGATCAATCCATCAGCCCGATACCCCCTCTCCCCACTTCCTGTACCCCTGTCACTTATTCTCTCTCACACTCCATCTGGGTCTTTATATCTACTCTCAGGGGATCAATCCCATCAGCCCGATACCCCCTCTCCCCACTTCCCTGTACCCCCGTCACTTATTCTCTCTCACACTACCATCTGGGTGTTTATATCTACTCTCAGGGGATCAATCCCATCAGCCCGATACCCCATCTCCCCACTTCCCTGTACCCCTGTCACTTATTCTCTCTGACACTCCCATCTGGGTGTTTATATCTACTCTCATGGGGAGCAATCCCATCAGCCCGATACCCCCTCTCCCCACTTCCCTGTACCCCCGTCACTTATTCTCTCTCACACTCCCATCTGGGTCTTTATATCTACTCTCAGGGAACAATCCCACCAGCCCGATACCCCCTCTCCCCACTTCCCTGTACCCCTGTCACTTATTCTCTCTCACACTCCCATCTGGGTGTTTATATCTACTCTCAGGGGATCAATCCCACCAGCCCGATACCCCCTCTCCCCACTTCCCTGTACCTCGTCACTTATTCTCTCTGACACTCCCATGTGGGTGTTTATATCTACTCTCAGGGGATCAATCCCATCAGCCCGATACCCCCCTCTCCCCACTTCCCTGTACCCCTGTCACTTATTCTCTCTCACACTCCCATCTGGGTCTTTATATCTACTCTCAGGGGAGCAATCCCATCAGCCCGATACCCCATCTCCCCACTTCCCTGTACCCCTGTCACTTATTCTCTCTCACACTCCCATCTGGGTCTTTATATCTACTCTCAGGGGAGCAATCCCATCAGCCCGATACCCCCTCTCCCCACTTCCCTGTACCCCCGTCACTTATTCTCTCTCACACTCCCATCTGGGTGTTTATATCTACTCTCAGGGGAGCAATCCCATCAGCCCGATACCCCCTCTCCCCACTTCCCTGTACCCCCGTCACTTATTCTCTCTCACACTCCCATCTGGGTGTTTATATCTACTCTCAGGGGAGCAATCCCATCAGCCCGATACCCCCTCTCCCCACTTCCCTGTACCCCTGTCACTTATTCTCTCTCACACTACCATCTGGGTCTTTATATCTACTCTCAGGGGATCAATCCCATCAGCCCGATACCCCATCTCCCCACTTCCCTGTACCCCTGTCACTTATTCTCTCTCACACTCCCATCTGGGTCTTTATATCTACTCTCAGGGGAGCAATCCCATCAGCCCGATACCCCCTCTCCCCACTTCCCTGTACCCCTGTCACTTATTCTCTCTCACACTCCCATCTGGGTGTTTATATCTACTCTCAGGGGATCAATCCCATCAGCCCGATACCACCTCTCCCCACTTCCCTGTACCCTGTCACTTATTCTCTCTGACACTCCCATCTGGGTGTTTATATCTACTCTCAGGGGATCAATCCCATCAGCCCGATACCCCCTCTCCCCACTTCCCTGTACCCCTGTCACTTATTCTCTCTCACACTCCCATCTGGGTGTTTACATCTACTCTCAGGGGATCAATCCCACCAGCCCGATACCCCCTCTCCCCACTTCCCTGTACCCCTGTCACTTATTCTCTCTCACACTCCCATCTGGGTGTTTACATCTACTCTCAGGGGATCAATCCCACCAGCCCGATACCCCCCTCTCCCCTCTTCCCTGTACCCCTGTCACTTATTCTCTCTCACACTCCCATCTGGGTGTTTACATCTACTCTCAGGGGATCAATCCCATCAGCCCAATACCCCCTCTCCCCACTTCCCTGTACCCCTGTCACTTATTCTCTCTCACACTCCCATCTGGGTGTTTATATCTACTCTCAGGGGATCAATCCCATCAGCCCGATACCCCCTCTCCCCACTTCCCTGTACCCGTCACTTATTCTCTCTCACACTCCCATCTGGGTGTTTATATCTACTCTCAGGGGATCAATCCCATCAGCCCGATACCCCATCTCCCCACTTCCCTGTACCCGTCACTTATTCTCTCTCACATTCCCATCTGGGTGTTTATATCTACTCTCAGGGGATCAATCCCATCAGCCCGATACCCCATCTCCCCACTTCCCTGTACCCCTGTCACTTATTCTCTCTCACACTCCCATCTGGGTCTTTATATCTACTCTCAGGGGATCAATCCCATCAGCCCGATACCCCCTCTCCCCACTTCCCTGTACCCGTCACTTATTCTCTCTCACACTCCCATCTGGGTGTTTATATCTACTCTCAGGGGAGCAATCCCATCAGCCCGATACCCCCTCTCCCCACTTCCCTGTACCCCTGTCACTTATTCTCTCTCACACTCCCATCTGGGTGTTTATATCTACTCTCAGGGGAGCAATCCCATCAGCCCGATACCCCATCTCCCCACTTCCCTGTACCCCTGTCACTTATTCTCTCTCACACTCCCATCTGGGTGTTTATATCTACTCTCAGGGGAGCAATCCCATCAGCCCGATACCCCTCTCCCCACTTCCCTGTACCCCTGTCACTTATTCTCTCTCACACTCCCATCTGGGTGTTTATATCTACTCTCAGGGGAGCAATCCCATCAGCCCGATACCCCATCTCCCCACTTCCCTGTACCCCTGTCACTTATTCTCTCTCACACTCCCATCTGGGTGTTTATATCTACTCTCAGGGGATCAATCCCATCAGCCCGATACCCCATCTACCACTTCCCTGTACCCCGTCACTTATTCTCTCTCACACTCCCATCTGGGTGTTTATATCTACTCTCAGGGGAGCAATCCCATCAGCCCGATACCCCCTCTCCCCACTTCCCTGTACCCCTGTCACTTATTCTCTCTCACACTCCCATCTGGGTCTTTATATCTACTCTCAGGGGATCAATCCCATTAGCCCGATACCCCCTCTCCCCACTTCCCTGTACCCCTGTCACTTATTCTCTCTCACATTCCCATTTGGGTGCTTATATCTACTCTCAGGGGATCAATCCCACCAGCCCGATACCCCCTCTCCCCACTTCCCTGTACCCCTGTCACTTATTCTCTCTCACACTCCCATCTGGGTGTTTATATCTACTCTCAGGGGATCAATCCCATCAGCCCGATACCCCATCTACCACTTCCCTGTACCCCGTCACTTATTCTCTCTCACACTCCCATCTGGGTGTTTATATCTACTCTCAGGGGAGCAATCCCATCAGCCCGATACCCCCTCTCCCCACTTCCCTGTACCCCTGTCACTTATTCTCTCTCACACTCCCATCTGGGTCTTTATATCTACTCTCAGGGGATCAATCCCATTAGCCCGATACCCCCTCTCCCCACTTCCCTGTACCCCTGTCACTTATTCTCTCTCACATTCCCATTTGGGTGCTTATATCTACTCTCAGGGGATCAATCCCACCAGCCCGATACCCCCTCTCCCCACTTCCCTGTACCCCTGTCACTTATTCTCTCTCACACTCCCATCTGGGTGTTTATATCTACTCTCAGGGGATCAATCCCATCAGCCCGATACCCCCTCTCCCCACTTCCCTGTACCCCTGTCACTTATTCTCTCTCACACTCCCATCTGGGTGTTTATATCTACTCTCAGGGGAGCAATCCCATCAGCCCGATACCCCCTCTCCCCACTTCCCTGTACCCCTGTCACTTATTCTCTCTCACACTCCCATCTGGGTCTTTATATCTACTCTCAGGGGATCAATCCCATCAGCCCGATACCCCCTCTCCCCACTTCACTGTACCCCTGTCACTTATTCTCTCTCACACTCCCATCTGGGTGTTTATATCTACTCTCAGGGGAGCAATCCCATCAGCCCGATACCCCCTCTCCCCACTTCACTGTACCCCTGTCACTTATTCTCTCTCACACTCCCATCTGGGTGTTTATATCTACTCTCAGGGGATCAATCCCATCAGCCCGATACCCCATCTCCCCACTTCCCTGTACCCCTGTCACTTATTCTCTCTCACACTCCCATCTGGGTCTTTATATCTACTCTCAGGGGATCAATCCCATCAGCCCGATACCCCCTCTCCCCACTTCCCTGTACCCCTGTCACTTATTCTCTCTCACACTCCCATCTGGGTCTTTATATCTACTCTCAGGGGATCAATCCCATCAGCCCGATACCCCCTCTCCCCACTTCCCTGTACCCCCGTCACTTATTCTCTCTCACACTACCATCTGGGTGTTTATATCTACTCTCAGGGGATCAATCCCATCAGCCCGATACCCCATCTCCCCACTTCCCTGTACCCCTGTCACTTATTCTCTCTGACACTCCCATCTGGGTGTTTATATCTACTCTCAGGGGAGCAATCCCATCAGCCCGATACCCCCTCTCCCCACTTCCCTGTACCCCCGTCACTTATTCTCTCTCACACTCCCATCTGGGTCTTTATATCTACTCTCAGGGGAACAATCCCACCAGCCCGATACCCCCTCTCCCCACTTCCCTGTACCCCTGTCACTTATTCTCTCTCACACTCCCATCTGGGTGTTTATATCTACTCTCAGGGGATCAATCCCACCAGCCCGATACCCCCTCTCCCCACTTCCCTGTACCCGTCACTTATTCTCTCTGACACTCCCATGTGGGTGTTTATATCTACTCTCAGGGGATCAATCCCATCAGCCCGATACCCCCTCTCCCCACTTCCCTGTACCCCTGTCACTTATTCTCTCTCACACTCCCATCTGGGTCTTTATATCTACTCTCAGGGGAGCAATCCCATCAGCCCGATACCCCATCTCCCCACTTCCCTGTACCCCTGTCACTTATTCTCTCTCACACTCCCATCTGGGTCTTTATATCTACTCTCAGGGGAGCAATCCCATCAGCCCGATACCCCCTCTCCCCACTTCCCTGTACCCCCGTCACTTATTCTCTCTCACACTCCCATCTGGGTGTTTATATCTACTCTCAGGGGAGCAATCCCATCAGCCCGATACCCCCTCTCCCCACTTCCCTGTACCCCCGTCACTTATTCTCTCTCACACTCCCATCTGGGTGTTTATATCTACTCTCAGGGGAGCAATCCCATCAGCCCGATACCCCCTCTCCCCACTTCCCTGTACCCCTGTCACTTATTCTCTCTCACACTACCATCTGGGTCTTTATATCTACTCTCAGGGGATCAATCCCATCAGCCCGATACCCCATCTCCCCACTTCCCTGTACCCCTGTCACTTATTCTCTCTCACACTCCCATCTGGGTCTTTATATCTACTCTCAGGGGAGCAATCCCATCAGCCCGATACCCCCTCTCCCCACTTCCCTGTACCCCTGTCACTTATTCTCTCTCACACTCCCATCTGGGTGTTTATATCTACTCTCAGGGGATCAATCCCATCAGCCCGATACCACCTCTCCCCACTTCCCTGTACCCTGTCACTTATTCTCTCTGACACTCCCATCTGGGTGTTTATATCTACTCTCAGGGGATCAATCCCATCAGCCCGATACCCCCTCTCCCCACTTCCCTGTACCCCTGTCACTTATTCTCTCTCACACTCCCATCTGGGTGTTTACATCTACTCTCAGGGGATCAATCCCACCAGCCCGATACCCCCTCTCCCCACTTCCCTGTACCCCTGTCACTTATTCTCTCTCACACTCCCATCTGGGTGTTTACATCTACTCTCAGGGGATCAATCCCACCAGCCCGATACCCCCTCTCCCCTCTTCCCTGTACCCCTGTCACTTATTCTCTCTCACACTCCCATCTGGGTGTTTACATCTACTCTCAGGGGATCAATCCCATCAGCCCAATACCCCCTCTCCCCACTTCCCTGTACCCCTGTCACTTATTCTCTCTCACACTCCCATCTGGGTGTTTATATCTACTCTCAGGGGATCAATCCCATCAGCCCGATACCCCCTCTCCCCACTTCCCTGTACCCGTCACTTATTCTCTCTCACACTCCCATCTGGGTGTTTATATCTACTCTCAGGGGATCAATCCCATCAGCCCGATACCCCATCTCCCCACTTCCCTGTACCCGTCACTTATTCTCTCTCACATTCCCATCTGGGTGTTTATATCTACTCTCAGGGGATCAATCCCATCAGCCCGATACCCCATCTCCCCACTTCCCTGTACCCCTGTCACTTATTCTCTCTCACACTCCCATCTGGGTCTTTATATCTACTCTCAGGGGATCAATCCCATCAGCCCGATACCCCCTCTCCCCACTTCCCTGTACCCGTCACTTATTCTCTCTCACACTCCCATCTGGGTGTTTATATCTACTCTCAGGGGAGCAATCCCATCAGCCCGATACCCCCTCTCCCCACTTCCCTGTACCCCTGTCACTTATTCTCTCTCACACTCCCATCTGGGTGTTTATATCTACTCTCAGGGGAGCAATCCCATCAGCCCGATACCCCATCTCCCCACTTCCCTGTACCCCTGTCACTTATTCTCTCTCACACTCCCATCTGGGTGTTTATATCTACTCTCAGGGGAGCAATCCCATCAGCCCGATACCCCTCTCCCCACTTCCCTGTACCCCTGTCACTTATTCTCTCTCACACTCCCATCTGGGTGTTTATATCTACTCTCAGGGGAGCAATCCCATCAGCCCGATACCCCATCTCCCCACTTCCCTGTACCCCTGTCACTTATTCTCTCTCACACTCCCATCTGGGTGTTTATATCTACTCTCAGGGGATCAATCCCATCAGCCCGATACCCCATCTACCACTTCCCTGTACCCCGTCACTTATTCTCTCTCACACTCCCATCTGGGTGTTTATATCTACTCTCAGGGGAGCAATCCCATCAGCCCGATACCCCCTCTCCCCACTTCCCTGTACCCCTGTCACTTATTCTCTCTCACACTCCCATCTGGGTCTTTATATCTACTCTCAGGGGATCAATCCCATTAGCCCGATACCCCCTCTCCCCACTTCCCTGTACCCCTGTCACTTATTCTCTCTCACATTCCCATTTGGGTGCTTATATCTACTCTCAGGGGATCAATCCCACCAGCCCGATACCCCCTCTCCCCACTTCCCTGTACCCCTGTCACTTATTCTCTCTCACACTCCCATCTGGGTCTTTATATCTACTCTCAGGGGATCAATCCCATCAGCCCGATACCCCCTCTCCCCACTTCCCTGTACCCCTGTCACTTATTCTCTCTCACACTCCCATCTGGGTGTTTATATCTACTCTCAGGGGATCAATCCCATCAGCCCGATACCCCCTCTCCCCACTTCCCTGTACCCCTGTCACTTATTCTCTCACACTCCCATCTGGGTGTTTATATCTACTCTCAGGTGATCAATCCCATCAGCCCGATACCCCCTCTCCCCACTTCCCTGTACCCCTGTCACTTATTCTCTCTCACACTCCCATCTGGGTGTTTATATCTACTCTCAGGGGATCAATCCCATCAGCCCAATGCCCCCTCTCCCCACTTCCCTGTACCCCTGTCACTTATTCTCTCTCACACTCCCATCTGGGTGTTTATATCTACTCTCAGGGGAGCAATCCCATCAGCCCGATACCCCATCTCCCCACTTCCCTGTACCCCTGTCACTTATTCTCTCTCACACTCCCATCTGGGTCTTTATATCTACTCTCAGGGGAGCAATCCCATCAGCCCGATACCCCCTCTCCCCACTTCCCTGTACCCCTGTCACTTATTCTCTCTCACACTCCCATCTGGGTCTTTATATCTACTCTCAGGGGATCAATCCCACCAGCCCGATACCCCCTCTCCCCACTTCCCTGTACCCCTGTCACTTATTCTCTCTCACACTCCCATCTGGGTGTTTATATCTACTCTCAGGGGATCAATCCCATCAGCCCGATACCCCATCTCCCCACTTCCCTGTACCCCTGTCACTTATTCTCTCACACACTCCCATCTGGGTGTTTATATCTACTCTCAGGGGATCAATCCCATCAGCCCGATACCCCATCTCCCCACTTCCCTGTACCCCCGTCACTTATTCTCTCTCACACTCCCATCTGGGTCTTTATATCTACTCTCAGGGGAGCAATCCCACCAGCCCGATACCCACTCTCCCCACTTCCCTGTACCCCTGTCACATTCTCTCTCACACTCACATCTGGGTCTTTATATCTACTCTCAGGGGATCAATCCCATCAGCCCGATACCCCATCTCCCCACTTCCCTGTACCCCTGTCACTTATTCTCTCTCACACTCCCATCTGGGTGCTTATATCTACTCTCAGGGGAGCAATCCCATCAGCCCGATACCCCCTCTCCCAACTTCCCTGTACCCCTGTCACTTATTCTCTCTCACACTCCCATCTGGGTCTTTATATCTACTCTCAGGGGATCAATCCCATCAGCCCGATACCCCCTCTCCCCACTTCCCTGTACCCCTGTCACTTATTCTCTCTCACACTCCCATCTGGGTGCTTATATCTACTCTCAGGGGAGCAATCCCATCAGCCCGATACCCCCTCTCCCCACTTCCCTGTACCCCGTCACTTATTCTCTCACACTCACATCTGGGTCTTTATATCTACTCTCAGGGGATCAATCCCATCAGCCCGATACCCCACCTCCCCACTTCCCTGTACCCCTGTCACTTATTCTCTCTCACACTCCCATCTGGGTGCTTATATCTACTCTCAGGGGATCAATCCCATCAGCCCGATACCCCCTCTCCCCACTTCCCTGTACCCCTGTCACTTATTCTGTCTCACACTCCCATCTGGGTGTTTATATCTACTCTCAGGGGATCAATCCCATCAGCCCGATACCCCCTCTCCCCACTTCCCTGTACCTGTCACTTATTCTGTCGCACACTCCCATTCTTTTTACTACTAACCTACACCAGTGGGAACTGACAGCCACCAGTTACCCCCTCGACCTGCAGGTTTCTGGAGTGAGGGAGAAAACTGGATCACCCGGGGAAACCCAGAGTCACAGGGGGAGCGTGCAAACTCCACACAGACAACAGAGGCCGGGATTGAAGTCTGGTCATGGGAGCTGAGAGGCAGCAGTACTAACTGCCGTGATACTGCCCCATCCAACAGAGAGGGTGCAGGTTCTGTGAATACTCCCACCCTCCAGCCCAGATTCCCCACCACCTCCAACTCCCTGTGATGTCTTCCCGATGTGAACCCCTTCGATCCCAGAACACAAATCAAACCGATAAATGAATGTCTGCTGGTCGTAACCTGTCCCCGGTGTCAGAGAGACTCTTCTGGGTCCCGGTCCCTCTCACACCATTCAGATCCTCAGACCCTTTGAGGCACGTACTGGCCGATTCCACATCCAGGGTCTCGCAGACTGGAGGGAGAAGCAGAGAATTAGAGAGATCCTGAGGATTGGAGGGAGGTCGTGGGGAGGGGGAGGTTGGGTGTGGGGATGTGGACAGGGTTCTCCCAGGACACAGGGTGCAGGAAATCCTCGCCAGGTCAGACAACAACTGAGGAGGGAGAGTGTGACGGGGGTGGGGGAGAGGGAGAGGGAGAAGGCAAGGGGGGAGGAGAGGGAGGTTGAGGGGCAGAGAGGGAGAGGGCGAGGAGAGTGAGAGGGTGAGGAGAGGGAGAGGGCGTGCGAGGAGGGAGAGGAAGAGTGCGAGAGGGAGAGGGCGAGGAGAGGGAGGGAGAATGCGAGGAGAGGGAGAGTGCAAGGAGAGGGAGAGGGAGAGGGTGAGGAGAGGGAGAGGGAGAGTGCGAGGAGAGGGAGAGGGCGAGGAGAGGGAGAGTGCGAGGAGAGGCAGAGGAGAGGGAGAGGGAGAGTGCGAGGAGAGGCAGAGGAGAGGGAGGGCGAGGAGAGGGAGAGTGCGGGAGAGGGAGAGGGTGAGGAGAGGGAGAGGGCGAGGAGAGGGAGAGGGCGAGGAGAGGGAGAGTGCGGGAGAGGGAGAGGGCGAGGAGAGGGAGAGTGCGGGAGAGGGAGAGGGCGAGGAGACGGAGAGGGCGAGGAGACGGAGAGGGCGAGGAGAGGGAGAGGGCGAGGAGAGGGAGAGTGCGGGAGAGGGAGAGGGTGAGGAGAGGGAGAGGGCGAGGAGAGGGATGAGGGCGAGGAGAGGGAGAGGGAGAGGGCGGGGAGAGGGAGAGTGCGAGAGAGAGGGAGGAGAGGGAGAGGGCGAGGAGAGGGAGAGTGCGAGAGGGAGAGGGAGAGGGAGAGGGCGGGAGAGGGAGAGTGCGAGAGAGAGGGAGAGGAGAGGGAGAGTGCGAGGAGAGGGAGAGGGCGAGGAGAGGGAGAGGGAGAGGGCGGGAGAGGGAGAGTGCGAGAGAGAGGGAGGAGAGGGAGAGGGCGAGGAGAGGGAGAGTGCGAGAGGGAGAGGGTGAGGAGAGGGAGAGGGTAAAGGACACCTGGAGTTACATGCTGACCGGTTGTTCATGGAAATGGGACTCGCTCTCTGAGCCTCAGGACCAGCCACTTTTCGATAAGCTGAGGATGTGGCCTGGGAGACGAGCACGCCTTCTGGGTGCCGGATTTCCGTGGCCCTGGTTTCAGGGCTGCCGATGATCTCCACAGTCTGTTCTGGAGCAGACTGAACAGGGCCGGTGCTGCTGCCTCATGCATCATCAGAGACGGAAGGTCACACGCAGCCGGCTGAGTGTCCAGAGACCTGTGTTCTTTGGGCACAGAGCTCGGAAAAAGCGACGCATTATATTTCCAACCCCATGAACCAGCCAGTTGTTTTGTTATGCCTCCCCTCTCGCTGTGAAACAGGGACGCCTCATTTTCCCTCATTAGGGAGAGAGAGAGCCTGTGGCATGTTGAATACCGGGTGAAGGAGAATTCTTCCAGGTACCGAAAGTCTGCGACGTGATTGATGCTTTCCTGCATGCTCGGTGGGGGAGGGGTGCCAAAGCTTTTTTGCTGGTGGGGGGAGGGTGGTTCATTGTTTGGCTGCTGCTTACGTGTGTGGGGGGGGGGGTTCTAACATTTAACTACCATTCATATTTTGGGGCACTCCTCTGTTTTCGTGGATGTTTGCGAAGAAAAAGAATTTGAGGATGTATATTCTATACATTTCAATGATATTAAATGTACCTATTGAGAGGGGGAGAGTGAGGGGGGGATAGGAGAGAGGGTGGAGGGGTGAAGTGGGGAGAGGGAGACAGAGTTGTTGTTGCTTGTCTAAAATAAACACAGGTTACTGGAATTCCTCATCAGCTCAGACAGTCTGAGTCTCACTCCAGTTGATCGTCATATGCACAAGTACCACTACCTACAGGATCCCTATAACTTCAGTCCATGTAACTTCACTTTTATAACAAACCAGAACACAGGAATTGATGCAAACTCTACCTTGCTTCATGGCATCAAACATCCCTCTCAATATTGTGTCCCTGAATTCTCCGATGGTTACGGCACCTTCTGTTACAGACAATGTCGGAGCTTCCTCACTAACCCTGTAAAGTCAAACAGTGGGTTATAAAGTCACTGGAACTATTACCTGAGATGTTTTTACCAAACGGTGCAGAGTTTCAGTAAAGGGTCTGTCCTACCTCCTGTCCTGACACAACTCCTCCTGTAATAAATAAAACACAGATCTGAATTGACTGGGACTGAACATCCACGTTCTCACTGCGAGGGACGGCGAATGGATTTTAACGCGAGGTTCAGGGGAACATTACATTTAGGCTGCACAAAGAGATCAATAACTCAGCATGCAGGTTCCAGCAGCTCAATCCCGGGGAAGACCAGAGAGACTCTTGATCTATTAGTTTGGTGACAAGAGCAGGTCTGCTCCAGAACAGACTGTGGGCTTTCACTCAACAACAATCCCTCACCTTCAGAAACGTCGCACTGTCTTCCTCATTCATCTGTTTCTGTAACTTGGAGAGTTTCTCCTCTACAGAGGTTAAATTCTCTTCAATCTCCTGAAGATTTTTCTCCATGGTGTTCAGAATCTTCTCCTCCTCTGCCCTGAGATCACTCAGTAGGCGCTGCTCTCTCTCAGCCAGAACCTGGTGTATTTTAGCAAATTCAGATGTGACGTTGGCCTGCAGACTGTGTGACTGTTCCTGTCAAATGAAAGGTGGTGGTTGATGTTACCCTGCAATAAAGAAGACTATATAGATGGATAGATATTGATCCCAAAAGAAATTCCAGTGTCACCGGAGCAATACAAGAGCAAGATATACAAATATTAGAAGAGAAATAAAGAATAAAATAGGTTATCTCTAACAATCTAACAGGAGGGGGTCATCACTCCCCTGACTCATTATAGAGCCTAATGGCTGGGGGTAGGAATGACCCCACACAGCACGGTTGTCTCAGTCTATTATCAAAAGCGTGCCTCTGCTCAGCCAGGGTGTCTTGCAGAGGGTGAGAAACATTGTCCAGAATTGCCAGGGTTTTCCGGGGGGTCCTTCCATAGTACCATAGAACCATAAAATATTACAGCACAGAAGCAGGCCTTTCGGCCCTTCTTGGCTATGCTGAACCATTTCTCTGCCTAGTCCCACTGACCTGCACCTGGACCATATCCCTCCATACATCTCTCATCTATGTACCTGTCCAAGTTTTTCTTCAATGTCAAAAGTGAGCCCGCATTCACCACTTCATCTGTCAGCTCATTCCACACTCCCACCACTCTCTGTGTGAAGAAGCACTCCCCCAATGTTCCCTTTAAACTTTTCCCCCTTCCCCCTTAACCCATGTCCTCTGGTATTTTTCTCCCCTGGCCTCAGTGGAAAAAGGCTGCTTGCATTCACTCTATCTATACCCATCATAATTTTATACATTTCTATCAAATCTCCCCTCATTCTTCTACGCTCCAGGGAATAAAGTCCTAACCTATTCAACCTTTCTCTGTAACTCAGTTTCTCAAGTCCTGGCAACATCCTTGTAAACCTTCTCTGCACTCTTTCAAACTTATTAATATCCTTCCTGTGATTCGGTTACCAAAACTGCATACAATACTCCAAATTTGGCCTCACCAATGCCTTATACAAACTCACCATAGCATTCCAACTCTTATACTCAATACTTTGATTTATAAAGGCCAATGTACCAAAAGCTCGCTTTACAACCCTATTCACCTGTGACGCCACTTTTAGGGAATTTTGTATCTGTATTCCCAGATCCCTCTGTTCTACTGCACTCCTCAGTGTCCTACCAGTTACCTTGTATGTTCTACCCTGGTTCTTCCTTCCAAAGTGCAATACCTCACACTTGTCTGTATTAAACTCCATCTGCCATTTTTCCAGCTGGTCCAGATCCCTCTGCAAGCTTTGAAAACCTTCCTCACTGTCCACTACACCTCCAATCTTTGTATCATCAGCAAATTTGCTGATCCAATTTATCACATTATCATCCAGATCATTGATATCGATGACAAATAACAATGGACCCAGCACTGATCCCTGTGGCACACCACTAGTCACAGGCCTCCACTCAGAGTAGCAATCTTCCACTACCACTCTCTGGCTTCTTCCTTTGAGCCAATGTCTAATCCAATTTACTACCTCTCCATGTGCACCTAATGACTGAATCTTCCTAACTAACCTCCCATACGGGACCCTGTCAAAGGATTTACTGACGTCCATGTAGACAACATCCACTGCCTTCCCTTCATCCACTTTCCTTATAACCTCCTCGAAAAACTCTAATAGATTGGTTAAACATGACCTACCACGCACAAAGCCATGTTGACTCTCCCTAATAAGTCCCTGTCTATCTAAATACTTGTAGATCCTATCTCTTGGTACTCCTTCCAATAATTTACCTACTACCGACGTCAAATTTACCAGCCTATACATTCCCAGACTACTTTTAGAGCCTTTTTTAAACAATGAAACAACATGAGCAATCCTCCAATTCTCCCGTAGGAGGACAGTATCTCGTAGATACCGACATTTTAAACATATCGGCCAGGGCCCCTGCAATTTCATCACCAGTCTCCTTCAAGATCCGAGGGAATACCCTGTCAAGTCCTGGGGATTTATCTACTCTGATTTGCCTCAAGATAGCAAGCACCTCCCCCTCTTCATTCTGCATAGGTTCCATCACCTCGCTACCTGTTTTCCTTATTTCCATTGACTCCATGCCAGTTTCCTTAGTAAATACAGATGCAAAAAAAAACCATTTAAGATTTCCCACATTTCTTTTGGTTCCATACATAGGCGACCACTCTGATCTTCAAGAGGACCAATTGTATCCCTTACTATCCTTTTGCTCTTAACATACCTGTAGAAGCTCTTTGGATTATCCTTCACCCTGACTGCCAAAGCAGCCTCATGTCTTCTTTTAGCCCTCCTGATTTCTTTCTTAAGTATTTTTTGCACTTTTTATATTCCTCAAGTACCTTATTTTCTCCCTGTTGCCTGTACATATTATACATCTCTCTCTTCTTCTTTATCAAAGTTCTAATATCCCTAGAGAACCAAGGTTCCTTGTTCTTATTCATTTTGCCTTTAACCCTGACAGGAACATACAGACTCTGCACTCTCAAAATATCTTCTTTGAAGGCCTCCCACTTACCAACGACATCCTTGCCAGAGAACAACCTGTCCCAATCCATGCATTTTAGATCCTTTCTCATTTCTTCAAAGTTGCCCCTTTTCCAGTTTAGAACTTCAACCCGAGGACCAGATCTACCTTTATCCATGATCGTTGAAACTAATGGTGTTATGATCACTAGAACCAAAGTGTTCCCCTACACAAACTTCCGTCACCTGTCCTAACTCGTTTCCTAATAGGAGATCTAATATTCCAACCTCTCTAGTTGGTACCTCTATATAAATCTTTCCTGAACACATTTTACAAACTCTAACCCATCTAGACCTTTAACAGTATGGGAGTCCCAATCAATATGTGGAAAATTAAAATCCCCTACTGTCACAACTTTATGTTTCCTGCAGTTGTCTGCTAAGTCTCTGCAGATTTGCTCCTCCAATTCGCGCTGATATTGGGTGGTCTATAATACAACCCCATTAATGTGGTCATACCTTTCCTGTTTCTCAGCTCCACCCATATGGCATTGGTAGACAAGCCCTCTCTAATCTGTCCTGCCTGAGCACTGCTCAGCACATCTTCCCTGACTAGCAAAGCCACCCTGCCCACCCCCGACCCTTCATCCCTCTGCCTCTATCACGTCTGAAACATTGGAACCCTGGAACATTGAGCTGCCAGTCCAGCCCCTCCTGTAGCCAAGTTTCACTGATGGCTACATGTCATAATTCCACGTGTTAATCCACACCCTCAGCTCTTCAGCCTTCCCCACAATACTCTTCACATTGAAACAGACACACCTCAGAAGATTATTACCACCACACACAACCCTTCTATTTGTGGCTTTGCATGAACCTTTAACACCATTTATTTTCACCCCTGCTCCACTAGCTATTCTGGTTCCCATCCCCCACTGACAAACCTCCCTGCGAGGATATTGGTCAGGGGTAACCCGTCTCTCTTGTACAAGTCCCACCTGCCCCAGAAGAGATGCCAATGACCCTGAAATCTGAAACCCTGCCCCCTACACCAGCTCCTCAGCCACGTGTTCATCTTCCAGAGCATCCTGTTCTTCCCCTCACTGGCACGTGGCCCAGCTAGCAAGCCTGAGATTACCACCCTCGAGGTCCTGCTTTTTAACTTCCTACCTCGCTCTCTATACTCACTCTTCAGGACCTCCTCACTCTTCCTTCCTACGTCACTGGTACCGATGTGTACCACGACATCTGGCTGCTCACCCTCCCATTTCAGAGACATCCCTGACCCTGGCACCCGGGAGGCAACAAACCATCTGGGTGTCCCTATCACAACCACAGAACCTCCTACCTGTACCTCTAACTATCGAGTCCCCTATCACTACCGCTCTCTTCATCCCCCCTCCCTTCTGCACTGCAGAACCAGACTCAGTGCCAGAGATCCAGCTGCCGCAGCTTGTCCCAGGTAAGCCGTCCCCCCCAGCAGTATCCAAATCGGTATACTTGTTGTTGAGGGGAATGGTCACAGGGGAGCCCTGCTCTGCCTGCCCTTCCCCCTTCCCTCACCTGACAGTAACCCAATTACCTGTGCGCTGCTCCTTTGACGTAACTGCCTCCCTACAGCTACTATCTATAAACTCCTCATTCTCCCGAATGATCCGGCGGTCATCCAGCTCCTGCTCCAGTTCCCTAACGCGGTCTGTTAGGAGCTGCAGCTGGACGCACTTCTTGCAGGTGTTAAGGGGGTTTCTTCTTTTTTACTTTGTTACTGTTGGGAAAGGGCTTCTTTGTTTTGTTAAAAGTAGGAACGCTTCTTTGTTGTGAGAGAGTGCTGGAAGCTTGTTTGGGTTAAAATTTACTGATAACGAGAATTGTATTCCTTTGTAAACCAAATGGGGATTAATGTTCTTTCTTCTGAGTCTGGAAGCTTTTGTTGACGGGCTTTTGGGCAGATCGGCGCGAGGGGGTCGAGAGAGAGGACGCAATGCTGTAAGCTGGGCGAGGAACGGACCCCAAGCAGGGGTCCGAGGCCCGGAGGTACTCCGAGGAGGGGGGATGAAGCTAGATGTGCTTGGTTGGCCACTCGGAGGGTCCTGAGCTGCGAGTCAAGGAGTTCGGAGGGGATCGAATGCGGGCCAGAAGACTTCAGTAATTGAGCTCCAACGGTTGTGCACGAAGTGATTTGGACTTTGATAAGTTTGGCGCCTTTTCTTTATTTTTTCTCTTCATATATACTGTATCGTTATTAATCACTTAGTTATAGTAACCTTTATAAATTGTACTCATTTAATCGCTTATGGTGTACTGTGTTTTTTGGCGAGGCGGGGACATCACACAGCATCCACACCAGCTGATTACCCAGTTTGGCGAGGCCGAAGGCTGCTCCCCCGAGACGAGAACGAGCTGAGCGAGCCTGAGGCGACCCATGGGGGTTACACAGTTGTCGTTGTCAGGGACACCGGAGGTCTCCCTGACTTCCCACATCCTGCAAGAGGGGCATTCCAACATCCCGCCTGGCATTCTCTCTGCTCTCAACAAAACAAAAGCTTACCGGAACCTAGTCTCGCCTCTGTTCACGCCGAACCCATCTCACTCTGACTCAGTCCAGTCCAACGATGGCCTTCGTTCTTGCACAGCCTCCATTGTGTCCAGTTTGACTCCAATAACACAGCCAGACACTCTGATCAGTGTATTGAACCAGTTGGCATCACCCACGTTGACACCACTTCCGCAGAACAGCACCACAGAAAAGATTGTACTGCCGACAACAGACAGGTAGAACGTGTGAAGGAGAGGCCTGCACACTCCAGAGGATCCCAGTCTCCTCGGGAAGTAGAGGCGACTCCGGCCCTCCGTGTTGGAACTTCACCCGAGCCTGCCCTCCAGGTGAACCCCCGGGTCCTCGCCTCCTCGCCATCGATAGTAACGGGGAGCGGTGCAGAGTTGGGCTTCCTCAAGTCCGGCAGCATCTCCTTTGTCCCACTGATGCCCAGCGGCAGATGACTCAGCCTGCACCATTTGTCAAGTTTGTCAAGTGTTGTATCCACAGTCCAGGCTACACAGGGTAGACAGGAAGGGAGCCATGACGGTGCCCCATGGGGCCCCCGTGTTGCTTTTGGCCGTGTCTGACACGCAGCTGTGAAGCCGAACAGACTGGGACCTTCCAGTCAGGTCGCCCATTATCCTGGAGACAATGGAAGTGCCAGCCTGCATTGAATGGAGTCCGTCCCCCCAGCAACGAGGGCTGTACGGTATTAAAGGCACTTGAGAAATCAAAAAGCATGATCCTTACAGTGCTGCCCTGCATATCCAAACGGGAGTAGGCTCCATTCAGCATGGTTGACTCCAATGTGCTCCCGGTAGGCAAACTGCAGAGGGTCGAGATCTGAACCGATCAGGGGTCGGAGGTGAGCGAGGACCAGCCTCTCCAGAGTCTTCATCAAGTGTGAGGTCACGGCCACTGGACGGTGGTCATTCAAGACTTTTGTTTGGCCACACAAAAGGTTGAACAAGTTAGGTCTCTATTCATTGGAGCGTAGAAGGTTGAGGGGGGATTTGATCGAGGTATTTAAAATTTTGAGAGGGATAGATAGAGTTGACGTGAACAGGCTGTTTCCATTGAGAGTAGGGGAGATTCAAACGGGAGGACATGATTTGAGAGTTAGGGGGCAGAAGTTTAAGGGAAACACGAGGGGGTATTTCTTTACTCAGAGAGTGGTAGCTGTGTGGAATGAGCTTCCTGTAGAAGTAGTAGAGGCCAGTTCAGTTGTGCCATTTAAGGTAAAATTGGATAGGTATATGGACAGGAAAGGAGTGGAGGGTTATGGGCTGAGTGCGGGTAGGTGGGACTAGGGGAGATTAAGGGTTCGGCATGGACTAGGAGGGCCAAGATGGCCTGTTTCCGTGCTGTGATTGTTATGTGGTTATACACGTGACTCTTCCCAGGCCGGGACTCAGATTGAAAATACGCTGGAGAACTCCACACAGCTGCTCAGCACACTCCTTCAGGACCTTGGGACTCACACCACCCGGTCCGACCGCCTGACCGTGTCTGAGTTTCCCCAGAGCCCTTCTCAGTACCGAAGGAGAGTCCATGATGACTGGGGAGTTGGTGGAAGGTGGGGGGTGAAGATTGGTGCGGATGGTAGGTGCAGGGCAAGGAGTGGAAGTACACAGTGATAGCCTGTGTTCTTCATCTACGTGTTGCACTGGGGGTGGGGGGAGGAGTTGATGCTGAGAGTGAATTGGGTGCCTCAATAAACCACACAGACCCATTAAACTGGAAACAGATCTCACCCTCACTCCAGAAATCTGCTGTTTCTGTCGCCGTTCCAACTCCTGGATGGCAGATTTCTTCTCTGTCAGAGATTCGAACGATGATTTAACTTGACACTGGGATTGGGTTCAAGAACAAAACGTCGGTAAAATAAGAATACCATAAATATTCAGGTGATAAAATCTGTTCGTATTTACCTTGTAAATCTCCGCAGCTTCTTCAATCGGCATGAAGCTGTGAGACCTGTGTTCCCTCGCGTCTCTACAAATCACACAGACCAGTTGCTTGTCCGTGTCACAAAACAGCTTCAGTTCCTCCCGATGTTTCTCACACTGAGATCTCATCTCCGTCTCTTTCCAATTCAGGTTTAATTTTTGAACTTTTTCAGCCAGACTTGCCAGGGCCCGATTTACCCTGAGGGATCTGTCTGCAAACTCCTGTCTACATTCCGGACAGCAGTTTCTCCCCTCCTTTTCCCAACACTGTGTGATACAGGAGAGGCAGAAGTTGTGTCCACAGCCCAGGGTAACTGGATTGGTGAAGAAAACAAGGCAGAAGGGACAAAGTACCTCCTCCGTTAAACTCTCTACCTGCTGTCCGAAAGCCATTTTACACAAACAACACTTCCTGGTTCAAATTACTTTCACTTTCGATGACCTGCTGAACTCCTGCAGTACAGAGTTTGCCCACTGAACACACAGCAACTCCACTGAGGAAGGGATATTAATCACAGCAGCTGTACTGCAAGGGGGAAGGGTCCCCAGCTTCCAATTTCCCCAAGAGCAGGGATTAAATAAATCTGAATGAACCAAGAATGCAGAGCCTGAGACAGTCTGATACTGGGAAATGAAACGTGTTTCAGAACAGCTGTGGGAACGGTGGTTGAATATTTATTGAGGATGAGTGCTTTTCAAAAAAACGCTGCAATGTAACAGGAGATGTGGGGATGACAAAGTGCGAGGTACAGGAGGGATTGCTGAGATCCGGCCGTGCTGAAACCAGGACTGGGTGTGACAGGATGGGCTTTTCCGTGAAAGCAACCCTGATCTCCAGTGCTCAGTTTCCTGTCTTAACCCCTGTACAGCCCGTCTCCAATAGAAGGTCTCGCTCTCCCTTCTTCTGGTCTGGGCCACAGGAGGAAATGGTTCCCTTCTGTCTGTCCCCGTGACCTTCACCCATCCCAGACAGCAGACACACTGGGTCAGATTCCCAACACCACCCAGACAGACCCATCATCAGTCGGTTCCACCACACTGGGCCGAGCACCAGGCCGGTTTATCTGGCTGACAGGGAAGCTGGTGAACGACTGTCCGGGACGGTGGATGGTGCAGCGGCTGAACTAACTCTGATTTACTGAGGGGTCACCTGAAGCCCAGTGAACATCTCCAGGGGTTATTGGAATTGACTGAGGACCACGTGGTCCTTCATACCATCCCGAGAAACACCAACTCCTCTGATAAAAACACCTCCAGTCATGCCGCACACTCTGGGGAAGTGGGTTCCATCCTGATATCAGGTGCTATCTGTGTGGAGTCTCCACGTTCTGCCCATGACTGTATAAGGTCTGAAATAACAACACTGGGTGCTGGAAACTCTCAGACTGGATAGTGTCTGTGAACAGAGACAGAGAGAACGATTCAGGTCTGAAATAACGACATCGGGTGCTGGAAACTCTCAGACTGGACAGTCTCTGTGAACAGAGACACAGAGAGAACGATTCAGGTCTGAAATAACGACACCGGGTGCTGGAAACTCTCAGACTGGACAGTCTCTGTGAACAGAGACACAGAGAGAACGATTCAGGTCTGAAATAACGACATCGGGTGCCGGAAACTCTCAGACTGGACAGTGTCTGAGGGGAGAGGAACCAGGCACAAGATTTAGGTTTAATTCAAAAGGAGGGCTGCTGGAAATCTTCAGCATCCACAGGGAAACAGAGTGAATGACCGGGATCTCCAGCACCGATCCCTCAGTACCCCAACAGTCACAGCTACCCAAGCCTCACAGTGAACATCGAATGGTGCAGGCCATTCGGCCCACAATGTGGTGCTAACCTGTATGAACCTTCCCTCCTACACAGCCCATAACTCTCCATTTCTCTTCCACCCATGTGTCGATCTGAGAGTCCCTTAAATGCCCCAATTGTATCGTCCTCTCCCACCACCCGGCAGTGCAGTCCCAGCACGGAACGGTCTCTCTGTAAAATAACCAGACTGAAATCTCCCTGAAACTCTCCTCCACTCACACTGAGATGGTAACGATGTCCACCATCGCTCACTGAACACTCCAGTATCTCCCAGTTCACTCCCCGAACATCAGTCAGGATCCTCACTGAGGAACTGTCCGGTTTTACACCACAGCTCACACTGAGATGGTAACGATGTCCACCATCGCTCACTGAACACTCCAGTATCTCCCAGTTCACTCCCCGAACATCAGTCAGGATCCTCACTGAGGAACTGTCCGGTTTTACACCTCAGCTCCCACTGAGATGGTAACGATGTCCACCATCGCTCACTGAACACTCCAGTATCTCCCAGTTCACTCCCCGAACATCAGTCAGGATCCTCACTGAGGAACTGTCCGGTTTTACACCTCAGCTCACACTCAGATGGTAACGATGTCCACCATCGCTCACTGAACACTCCAGTATCTCCCAGTTCACTCCCCGAACATCAGTCGGGATCCTCACTGAGGAACTGTCCGGTTTTACACATCAGCTCACACTGAGATGGTAACGATGTCCACCATCGCTCACTGAACACTCCAGTATCTCCCAGTTCACTCCCCGAACATCAGTCAGGATCCTCACTGAGGAACTGTCCGGTTTGACACCTCAGCTCACACTGAGATGGTAACGATGTCCACCATCGCTCACTGAACACTCCAGTATCTCCCAGTTCACTCCCCGAACATCAGTCAGGATCCTCACTGAGGAACTGTCCGGTTTTACACCTAACCCACACTGAGATGGTAACGATGTCCACCATCGCTCACTGAACACTCCAGTATCTCCCAGTTCACTCCCCGAACATCAGTCAGGATCCTCACTGAGGAACTGTCCGGTTTTACACCTCAGCTCACACTGAGATGGTAACGATGTCCACCATCGCTCACTGAACACTCCAGTATCTCCCAGTTCACTCCCCGAACATCAGTCAGGATCCTCACTGAGGAACTGTCCGGTTTTACACCTCAGCTGACACTGAGATGGTAACGATGTCCACCATCGCTCACTGAACACTCCAGTATCTCCCAGTTCACTCCCCGAACATCAGTCAGGATCCTCACTGAGGAACTGTCCGGTTTTACACCTCAGCTCACACTGAGATGGTAACGATGTCCACCATCGCTCACTGAACACTCCAGTATCTCCCAGTTCACTCCCCGAACATCAGTCAGGATCCTCACTGAGGAACTGTCCGGTTTTACACCTCAGCTCACACTGAGATGGTAACGATGTCCACCATCGCTCACTGAACACTCCAGTATCTCCCAGTTCACTCCCCGAACATCAGTCAGGATCCTCACTGAGGAACTGTCCGGTTTTACACCTCAGCTCACACTGAGATGGTAACGATGTCCACCATCGCTCACTGAACACTCCAGTATCTCCCAGTTCACTCCCCGAACATCAGTCAGGACCCTCACTGAGGAACTGTCCGGTTTGACACCTCAGCTCACAGTGAGATGGTAACGATGTCCACCATCGCTCACTGAACACTCCAGTATCTCCCAGTTCACTCCCCGAACATCAGTCAGGACCCTCACTGAGGAACTGTCCGGTTTGACACCTCAGCTCACAGTGAGATGGTAACGATGTCCACCATCGCTCACTGAACACTCCAGTATCTCCCAGTTCACTATCCGAACATCAGTCAGGATCCTCACTGAGGAACTGTCCGGTTTTACACCTCAGCACACACTGAGATGGTAACGATGTCCACCATCTCTCACTGAACACTCCAGTGTCTCCCAGTTCACTCCCCCGAACATCAGTCAGGATCCTCACTGAGGAACTGTCCGGTTTGACACCTCAGCTCACACTGAGATGGTAACGATGTCCACCATCGCTCACTGAACACTCCAGTATCTCCCAGTTCACTCCCCGAACATCAGTCAGGACCCTCACTGAGGAACTGTCCGGTTTTACACCTCAGCTCACACTGAGATGGTAACGATGTCCACCATCGCTCACTGAACACTCCAGTGTCTCCCAGTTCACTCCCCGAACATCAGTCAGGATCCTCACTGAGGAACTGTCCGGTTTTACTCCTCAGCTCACACTGAGATGGTAACGATGTCCACCATCGCTCACTGACCACTCCAGTATCTCCCAGTTCACTCCCCGAACATCAGTCAGGATCCTCACTGAGGAACTGTCCGGTTTTACACCTCAGCTCACACTGAGATGGTAACGATGTCCACCATCGCTCACTGAACACTCCAGTATCTCCCAGTTCACTCCCCGAACATCAGTCAAGTGAGCTAAGTGATTAATCGAGTATTTTCTTCCCAAGCCATGAAGTCTCAGGCACACATTCAAAAATAACAACTATTTATTGAGTTCAGTAACATCACACGATAGTCTCTGCATATTAAACTGTAAAATAAAAGCCTGGTCTAATTGTGTTTTGGGAGGGGGTTGGAGATTCATCTCTACCAAAGGAGGTGTAAGGTACTCCCTCCCTCTGCTCGCCTGCTGGTCACCCTTGGGTAAGGTGTAGCACCTGCTCAGCCCCCGATTAGGGTCACGTGAAGCCGTATGAGCAGCCAGAACATCTCACAAGTCCTGATTATGCAACCACTGACCCCAGGCAGACAATCTCTGAAGAGTATCGATAACGCCTGGGGTCACCCATCTTGTAAAGACACTGCCCCGAAGGAGGGCAAACCACCCCTGAAGAAAAATCTTGCCAAGAAGATTCAGGGTCAGAGATGGGGAGAAGAATAAGAACAAGAGATTAAAGACAGATGAAAGACCACGATCGCCCACATCATACGCCACATCATGATGATGAATAGTGTATGGGACAGAATTCCTGCAGAACGTTCAGTAACACATTAATCCTGCTGATCCCGTGTAACCAGCCCTGTGGATCGCTGTCATTCATCATTTGGGACATTGCTACTTATCAAACTATAACACACGACAGAGATTGCTGATCATTTATTGGCCCAGTCGACTCACTCCTTCCATCGCCAGCTACCGAACAGGGTGCAGTGACGGTTCCAGTCCCAGTTCACTCTGCTGCTTCACCCCCAGAGATTCCCTCCCGAGATCAGCCCAGTCCGAGGGACACTGAGTGAGACTGTCCCGCCCGCGCACCGGGTAACATCCAGTCATGGACATCCAATGGAAGCACCACGCTGGGACCGAGCGGCCGATTCACAGGTCCCAGGGCAGGGCCTCCAACGTCATCACAAGAGACTTGCTCAGTTCCAGCTGGGATGTTCGGGTTGAAAGGGGAGGGTGGGAAATGGGAGGGAAATGTTCTGACCCCAGAGGGTGGTAATGTACACACAGTGGGATGTTCAGAAGATCACTCTCAGTCCGGGTCTGGTTCCCTCCAGCGATTTCAGCCGTTTCTCTCCATCTGAACTGAACTGATTCCCCCTCAGTCTGAAACAGATGAATGAATAAAGAGAAAACACACAGATTAGACAACAGTGTCAGTAACAGGGACTGACGTTAACGTTTCAACAACACTCACGGACAAATATTACCCAGGGTTTTCACTGATATTTAATCACACCAAATCTGATCGAGGCACAACTGCGCAAGCGCGTGGACGTCAGCAAGTTAGACCAGCGGGAAGGATTTAAAAGGAAGACAACTTTATAGAGCGGGCGACAGAGTAGAGGGAGTCAGAGTTGGAGGGCTTTGGCTCATCGAGGCTTAGGCGGTAACAGGTTGAGGCGAGGCAGTTACTTGAGAAGATTAGAAACAGGAAGTATGTCTGTGAGGCCGGTGTTCTGTTCTGGATATGAGATGAGTGAAATCCCGGACGGCCACACCTGCGCCAGGCACGTCGAGCTGCGGCTCCTTAGGGTCCGGGTTAGGGAACTGGAGATGAGGCTCGATGACCTTTGCCTGGTCAGGGAGAGTGAGGAGGTGACAGAGAGGAGCTATTGGCAAGGGGTCACACCAGGGTCTCCGGACACAGACAAGTGGGTAACAGTCAGGAGAGGGAAGGGCAAGAGTCAGATACTAGAGGCACCTCTAGTGTCTGTTCCTCCTCAACAATAAGTACTCCTGTTTGAGTACTGTTGGAGGGACGGCCTACCCTGGGGAAGCAACAGTGGCCGTGCCTCTGGCACAGAGTCCGACCCTGTGGCTCAGAAGGGGAGGGAACTGAAGAGGACGGCAGCGGTGATAGGGGACTCTCTAGTCAGGCGATTCTGTGGACGCAGGAAAGAAACACGGATGGGAGTTTGCCTCCCAGGTGCCAGGGTCCAGGATGTTTCTGATCACGTTCACGATATTCTGAAGTGGGAGGGAGATAATAGAGAATAGGTGCAGCAGTAGGCCATTCGGCCCTTCGAGCCAGCACCGCCATTCACTGTGATCATGGCTGATCATCCACAGTCAGTACCCCGTTCCTGACTTCTCCCCATATCCCTTGACTCCACTATCTTTAAGAGCTCTATCTAACTCGTTCTTGAAAGCATCCAGAGAATTGGCCTCCACTGCCTTCTGAGGCAGAGCATTCCACAGATCCACCACTCTCTGGGTCAAAAAGGTTTTCCTCAACTCCGTTCTGAATGGCCTACCCCTTATTCTTAAACTGTGGCCTCTTGTTCTGAACTCCCACAACATTGGGAACATGTTTCCTACCTCTAGCGTGATCAGCCATAGGTCGTAGTACACAAGGGTAACAATGACATTGGTAGGAAAAGGGAGGAGGTTCTGAAAACTACAGGGAGTTTGGAAGGAAGTTGAGAAGCAGGACCTCAAAGATAGTCATCTCGGGATTACTGCCTGTGCAGGAATAGAGTGAGGTGGAGGATAAATGCATGGCTGAGGAATTGGAGCGGGGGAGGGGGGGCAGGGATTCAGATTTCTGGATCATTTGGACCTCTTTTGGGACACAAGTGACCTGTACAAAAAGGACAGGTTGCACTTGAATCTAAGGGGGATCAATATCCTGGCAGGGAGGTTTGCTGAGGCTAGTCTCAACTAGAATCGTTGGGGGATTGGGACCAAACTGAAGAGACGGAGTAAGGGGCAGTTAGCTCACAAATAGAGAAAGCCTGTAGACAGTGTGAGAGGGAGGATAGGCAGGTGATAGAGAAGGGATGTACTCAGAGCCAGGGTTTCAGTTGGGTCTATTTTAATTCAAGGAGTATTATGAACAAAGTGATGAGCTCAGAGCCTGGATCAGCACTTGGAGCTATGATGTTGTGGCCATTACAGAGACTTGGATGGCTCAGGGACAGGAATGGTTACTTCGAGTGCCAGGCTTTAGATGTTTCAGAAAAGACAGGGAGGGAGGCAAAAGAGGTGGGGACATGGTACTGCTGATCAGAGATGGTCACAGCTGCAGAAAAGGAGGACGTCATGGAGGGATTGTCTACGGCGTCTCTGTGGGTGTAAATTAGAAACAGGAAGGGGTCAGAAACTCTACTGGGTGTTTTTTTTAATAGACCACCCAACAGTAACAGAGACAGATTCTGGAAAGGTGTAATAATAACAGGGTTGTCCTGGTGAAAGATTTTAATTTTGCAGATATCATTTGGCGTCTCCCTACAGCTTGGGGTTTAGATGGGGTGGAGTTTGTTAGGTGGGTTCAGGAAGGTTTTTTGACACATATGTAGATAAGCCTACAAGAGGAGTGGTTGTATTTGATCTGGTATTGGGAAATGAATCTGGTCAGGAGTCAGATCTCTCATTGAGAGACCATTTTGGAGATAGTGATCACAATTCTATCTCCTTTGCCATAGCATTGGAGAGGGATAGGAACAGACAAGTTAGGAAAGCGTTTAATTGGAGTAAAGGGAACTATGAGGATATCAGGCAGGAAATTGGAAGCATAAATTGGGAACAGATGTTCTAAGGGAAATGAACAGAAGAAATATGGAGAATGTTGATGTGATATTTTTGTGGCGTTCTGCATAGGTATGTTCCAGCGAGACAGGCAAAGGATGGTAGGGTACAGGAACCGTGATGTACAAAGACTGTTGTAATTCTAGACAAAAAGGAAAGAAAAGCTTATGGAAGGTTCAAAAACTAGGTAATGACATGAATCTGGAAGATTATAAGGCTATCAGGAAGGAGCTTAAGAGTGAAATTAGGAGAGCCAGAAGGGGCCGTGAGAAGGCCTTGGCGGACAGGATTAAGGAAAACCCCAAGGCATTCTACACGTGTGTGAAGAGCAAAAGGATAAGGTGTGAGAGAATAGGACCAATCAAGTGACAGTGGGAAAGTGTGTATGGAACCGGAGGAGACAGCAGAGGTACTTAATGAATACTTTGCTTCAGTACTCACTACGTAAATGGATCTTGGCAATTGTAGGAATGGCATACTGTGGACTGAAAAGCTTGAGCATATAGTTATTAAGAAAGAGGATGTGCTGGAGCTTTTCGAAAGTATCAAGTTGGATAACTCACCGGGACCAGGCCGGATGTACCCTGGGCTACTGTGGGAGATGAGGGAGGAGATTGCTGAGACTCTGGCGATGATCTTTCCATCATCAATGGGGACGGGAGAGGTTCCGGAGGATTGGAGGGTTGCGGATGTTGTTCCTTTATTCAAGAAAGGGAGTAGAGATAGCCCAGGAAATTATAGACCAGTGAGTCTTACTTCACTGGTTGGTAAGTTGATGGAGAAGATCCTGAGGGGTAGGATTTATGAACATCTGGAGAGGTGAAATATGATTAGAAATGGTCAGCATGGCTTTGTCAAAGGCATGTTGTACCTCATGAGCCTGATTGAATTTTTTGAGGTTGTGACTAAACACGTTGATGAAGGTAGAGCCATAGATGTGGTGTATATGGATTTCAGCAAGGCATTGGATAAGGTACCCCATGCAAGGCTTGTTGAGAAAGTAAGGAGGCATGGGATCCAAGGGGACATCGCTTTCTGGATCCAGAACTGGCTTGCCCACAGAAGGCAAAGAGTGGCTGTAGACGGGTCATATTCTGCATGGAGGCCAGTGACCATCTTTGTGATTTTTATAAATGACCTGGATGAAGAAGTGGAGGGATGGGTTAGTAAGTTTGCTGATGACACTAAGGTTGGAGGTGTTGTGGATAGCCTGGAGGGTTGTCAGAGGTTACAGCGGGACATTGATAAAATGCAGAACTGGGCTGAGAAGTGGCAGATGGAGTTCAACCAAGAGAAGTGTGAGGTGGTTCATTTTGGTAGGTCAAATATGATGGCAGACTATAGTATTAATGGCCAGACTCTTGGCAGTGTGGAAGATCAGAGGGATCTTGGGGTCCGAGTCCATAGGACACTCCAAGCTGCACAGGTTGACTCTGTGGTTAAGGAGACATATGGTGCATTAGCTTTCGACAATCGTGGGAATGAGGTTAGGAGCTGAGAGGTAATGTTGCAGCTCTATAGGACCCTGGTCAGACCCACTTGGAGTACTGTGCTCAGTTCTGGTCGCCTCACTACAGGAAGGATGTGGAATCTATAGAAAGGGTGCAGAGGAGATTTACAAGGATGTTGCCTGGATTGGGGAGCATGCCTTATGAGAATAAGTTGAGGGAACTCGGCCTTTTCTCGTTGTAGTGACGGAGGATGAGAGGAGTCTTGATAGAGGTGTATAAGATGATGAGAGGCATAGTCAGAGGCTTTTTCCCCAGGGCTGAAATGGCTAGCACGAGAGGACACAGGTTTATGGTGCTTGGAAGTAGGTACAGAGGAGATGTCAGGGGTAAGTTTTCCACACAGAGAGTTATGAGTGAGTGGAATGGGCTGCCGGCAAAGCTGGTGGAGGCGGATACAATAGGGACTTTTAAGAGACTCCTGGATAGTACATGGGGCTTCGAAAAATAGAGGGCTATGGGTAACCCTAGGTAATTTCTAAAGCAGGCACATGTTTGGCACAGCATTGTGGGCTGAAGGGCCTGTATCGTGTTGCAGGTTTTCTACGTTTCCACGTTTCCAGTCGTTACCACAAATACTCACTCAATCCACTCCAGACTCGGGTGGGTCAGTATGAGGTGGCGAAGAGCGGAGACAGATCGGTCTGTGAGTGTGTTCCAATGCAGTTCCAATTCCCTCACTGAGTGTTTTGTAACAAGAGCTGAGACGAGATCCTCGATGCCAGAATCTGAGAGTCTGGTCCACCAGAGTCTGCAAATGAGAGAAATGAGGAATCAGGAGATTCCCAGAGTTTGTTCATCACACTAACAGATCTCCTGCTGACCACAAACTCCCCATCATCTGCTGTGGGTCCACACTTTCCACCAGGACACTCCTGGATGTTCAGCAGTGCTATCAGTCTGAACCTCTGTGTCTGGCTGAACTGACAGAAGGGTTTCCTCAACAGCTGAGACCGTATTATCAGGGAAATTAAATTGTTATGGACGTCAGTCTCTCAAACACTCAGTAAAACTTGGGAATGACAAGATCTGGGAGCAATAAAGCACATTCCCACCCTCACAGCTGAAAACAGTGAGACCCACAGGGTTGCATAAACTCCAGTGAAAAGAGACTCTGACTGTTCCCCCAGTCACTGTCCCTGCCCACAGATCCCACAGGAATCACCAGACTTGTGCCAGCTTTTCCCTGCCACAGATTTCCAGCCTGTGAACTGGGGGGGCCTCAGGAAGTGCCCACTGCCCTTTTGGATACCCATGTTCACCTCCCCGTGGTGTTACAGGGGGCAACTGGGATCACAGTCTGCAGAGCAGATGAAGGTATGGTCAGTGTGAGCTGTGGGGTGTGTGTGAAAGATCACGAGTCGGAGAGACGGAAGTGCTTGTGTCCAGTGCTCAGTGTCTGTCACCAGAAACACCATCTCACAGTCTGGTACTTACCCCAGTTTCTGTAGTTTACACTCCGGGTTCCTCAGAGCCTCAGACACCAGTTTCACTCCCCAATCTCCCAGTTCATTGTTGCCCAGCTCAAGGTCAATCAGTGAGTGGTTGGCAGTCAGAACGGAGGCGAGATCCACAACACCAGCAGCTGTGAGGCCAACAGACTCCAAACTGTGGATCAGAGAGAGATGAGACGATGAATCCCACCATTTATTTATCCCACTTTCAGAATCAGAATCAGATGTATTATCACTAGCAAGTGTCGTGAAATTTGTCAACCTAGCAGCAGCAGTTCAATGCAATACACATTAATATAGGAAGGAAAACTAAACTCATAAATAAATCAATTAAACTATATTGATGTATATTGAATACATTAAACTGTGCAGAAACAGAAAAAGGGAATTTATGTTTACCCCAGTTGTTTACGATATATATTAATGATTTAGACGAGGGAATTAAATGCAGCATCTCCAAGTTTGTGGATGACACGAAGCTGGGCAGCGGTGTCATTATTATCTGAACGGTGGCCAATTAGGAAAAGTGGAGATGCAACGAGACCTGGGTGTCATTGTACACCAGTCATTGAAGGTGGGCATGCAGGTACAGCAGGCGGTGAAAAAGGCAAATGGTATGTTGGCATTCATAGCAAAAGGATTTGAGTACAGGAGCGGGGAGGTTCTACTGCAGTTGTACAAGGCCTTGGTGAGACTGCACCTAGAACATTGTGCTCAGTTTTGGTCCCCTAATCTGAGGAAAGACATTCTTGCCATAGAGGGAGTACAGAGAAGTTTCACCTGATTGATTCCTGGGATGACAGGACTTTCATATGAAGAAAGACTGGATCGACTAGGCTTATACTCCCTGGAATTGAGAAGATTGAGGGGGGATCTTACTGAAACGTATAAAATTCTAAAGGGATTGGACAGGCCAGATGCAGGAAGATTGTTTCCGATGTTGGGGAAGTCCAGAACGAGGGGTCACAGTTTAAGGATAAAGGGGAAGCCTTTTAGGACCAAGATGAGGAAAAACTTGGTTTGATTTTCTTTATTGTGTGATTTATGTATAATTAATGTTAATTTAATTTGTGTAATAAAGTCTGACTTTTTTTTAAACGTTCTGAACTGTTGTCGCAGAAAGCTGATTTTCATAACATTTAAACCCTGGTTATATTTGCCTAGGACAGGGGTTGGCAACCCGCGGCTCCGGAGCCACATGTGGCTCTTTTACCTCTGTGCTGCGGCTCCCTGTTGCTTTGGGAAATAATTGGTCAGTATTTAATTAAAATGTATTTTATGCTAGTTTGTTAGTTTTTGAAATGTAATTCTAAATTTGAAGATTATGGTGATCTTGTACAATCTAAATAAGACGTTGTGGCGACCCATTTCCTGACACATCCGAACCGGCTCACAATTAGCCAGTGTTCAGGCTAAGGGAGATAGCCTACGGGGGTTTGTGAGTACGTGTCTTTTGCAGCATCCGCGCCCATGGGGGGCGGGTTGAGGGAGGCTTAAAAGCAAGGCTGTTTAGTTCGAATAAAGCTATCTTTGACTGCAGTTTACTGACTGCGTGTAGCACACCGCTACAACGTGTTTTTATCGCTGGCTGTCCAGAGGGGAGGTGCTGAAACGCTTTGTCGCATGTCTCGAAGAAGTGAAAACGTTCCTGGGCAGCAAAGGGCTCACCTTTCCTGAGCTGGAACAGCCAGAGTGGCTGGAAAAGCTACACTTCATGGTAGACATGACAGCGCACCTAAACACGCTGAACACAGCTCTTCAGGGGAAAGGACGTACAGCCTTAAACATGCTGGAGGATGTTTTGGCATTCGAGCGCAAGTTGACAGTGCTTGCCAGAGATTTACAGAAAGGCACATTGTCTCACTTCCCCAATTTGAGAGAGTTCAAACAAGGTCACGACATGATAAATTCGGAGTATTTACATTCTGCAATCATCGCAATGCAAACATCGTTTGGGAAACGCTTCTGTGAGTTCAGAGAGGAAAAAAACACATTATCCTTCCCGGTCACTCCCCTAAGCATCGATCCATCCCTACTGAATACGACTGCATTGGCAGCTGTGAGTCAACCTGACCAAGTATGATAAATATTTTAATTGCCTATTATTTTACGTATATTCATAGTTTTTCATTGTTCAGTGAAATAGTCCTTTTATTTTTCAGGTTGACAGCTGGCTGACATTAATTTTGGTTTGCTGCTGGCGGCAAATTTAAGTTTGGCGTTTTTCATAAATACAAGAAGGACTCAAATAGACGTCGAGTATTTTACTTAAAAGTAACCTTCAACCCAACGTCTTTTTTTCGGAGTTCAAAATGTTTTTGTTGCATGCAGAAATGTAATTTCGTTTTCTCTGCAGGAGTTCATCAATTTCATAAATGTAACACATTATAGTTTGTTTATACATAGCATAAAGGCAAAAAAAAAACGTTGTATGCAGTGTTATTTCATTTTAAATGTCAAACGGGTTTTGCGGCTCCCAGTGTTTTCTTTTCTGTGGGAAACGGGTCCAAGTGGCTCTTTCAGTGGTAAAGGTTGCTGACCTTTACAAGGTTGTTGACCTAGGACAATATACAATAACACTGAACTAGTGAATGGATTTAATGGAGCCTGAGGTGAGGGCCTGTTATTTGGGCTGTGGAGATCGATGGAGTGAAGATCTGTCCCAATGTCCCCCAGTCTGGTACTTACCACAGTTTCTGTATTTTACACTCTGGGCTCCTCAGAGCCTCAAACATCAGTTTCACTCCAGAATCTCCCAGTTCATTCGCACCCATCCAGCTCCATCAGTGAGTGGTTGGTATTGAGAACAGAAGCAAGATGCACAACACCAGCAGCTGTGAGACCGACACACCGCAGACTGTGGATCAGAGAGATGAGAAGTTTAATCCCAGGGTTTATTAATCCCACTTTCACCAATACCCACAGTAATGTTCAGTGTTTATTAACCCCACAATTACTGATAACACCAATCTCCAGCATCAGACACCAGTGAGTATAAACATCACTGCACCTTCCGAACTGGAAACACTCAAATCTCCCCAGAACAAATGGCAGAACCCAGGGGACACTGTATATTTGTGTTCACCCTCTACATCCCAGCCCCACTCCACAGTACACCACCACTCTGGACCTTGTGCTCGATACTGAATCACAGGGAGGCAGTGTAACCTTCCACACTCCCAGCTTACCCTCCCCTTGTCCCGTCTCCACAGAAAAACCCAGCACATCCCTGTTCCTCACATTCATCCCTGAGCTCATCCTCCTGACAGGGTGTCACCCAGTCACCCCACCGACACAATGCTGCCTCGGGGAAACACCCACATTCCAAACCAGTTTCACCTCAACAAGAATATTCTCCAACCCCACACTGAGAGCTGAGGGTTACAACAGTTTACAGTTCCGTGAGAATATTAAACCAGCTCCAGGTCAACAGTTGGAGAATTAAAGTTACCAAAACACTGAGTCAAGTTTAAATCCATCAGGGAGAAATGTTCAACACACAATCTGACCCTGAACAGTTTGTGGTCTGACACCTTTCTCTGTGGGACTGATGGTGTCCAGCTGGTCAGTAATTTCCTGTTGTGTCTGTGTCCCCACAGGGAACTGGGTAAAGGAAGCCCCACTCTCTTTCCACACACATCCCCTGTAGTTTGTTAGAGGAGCTGATTCTACCTCAGACACACTCCCCAGACACATACTGTTTCCTGCGGTGAACAGGCTGCATTGAAAACACTCCGAGCTTTGCTTTGATCTCAGATCAACTCCTGTTTCAGTAATCACTTGGACCCCCTACAATTCTCCTAATATCACAACAGCTCAACAGTAGAAACCTTCTCGTCTGTTTTGGATGATCCAGACAACTGGAAATACAAGTCAGCCTGTTGTTCTGTCACCAATTCCTGAATCTCTGTCCCTCGCACTGTGTATGGATCCTTGACTTCCTCATCCTCCTCACTCACCATCAACACTGAGCTCTGTGAGCTTCACCCGCCGCTCTAATCTCTTAGTATAACCAGTTTTTGCCTGAGTATTGCTACAACACTGCCTACAAACTGCTGATTACAGAATCACAGATGGTAACGAGGTGGCGTACAGGAGTGAGACAGATCAGCTGGACAAGTCGTGTCTGCAGAACAATCACACACTGAACGTCAGCAAGACCAAGGAACCGACTGTGGACTTGCGGAAGGGGAAATCAGACAAACTACACCATTCCTCAGTGAGGGGTGAGCGGTGGAAAGGGTGAGTAGCAGCAAGTTCCTGGGTGACAACATCTCAGAGAATCTCACCTGGCCCAGAACATAGAGGGAACCATGAAGGAAGCACACGAGCATTCTTCTCATTGAGCGGCATGTCATCACAGACGACTGCAGACTTCCACAGGTGGACACCAGAAAGCATTCTGACTGGTTGTATCATCAGGAACCCACAACATCTGGGCCAGTCCCTCAGAGAGGAGGGACAGGAGCCTGCAGACCCACATCCACAACAGCTTCTTCTCATTGAGCAGCATGTCATCACAGACGACTGCAGACTTCCACAGGTGGACACTAGAAAGCATTGTGACTGGTTGTATCATCAGGAACCCACAACATCTGGGACAGTCCCTCAGAGAGGAGGGACAGGAGCCTGAAGGTCCACATCCACAACAGCTTCTTCTCATTGAGCGGCATGTCATCACAGACGACTGCAGACTTCCACAGGTGGACACTAGAAAGCATTGTGACTGGTTGTATCATCAGGAACCCACAACATCTGGGACAGTCCCTCAGAGAGGAGGGACAGGAGCCTGAAGGCCCACATCCACAACAGCTTCTTCTCACTGTATCATGTTCCTGAACTGACCTGAAAGTCCGTCATTCCATCGTAGACTAGATTCCCTCAACTTGCAAAGTATCATTACATTTTTGTGTAATTTATGTATAATTCATGTTAAATTAAGTTTCTGTCATTAACATACATGTATGTGTAACCCTTTCACCGTGAGCTCATAATGAGTTAACTATGACTGTAAATATCAGCAACTAACTCTACATTGCATGGGAAATAACGAGGAAAGGGTCATTTCCAGTAAGTGAACTAGATATGATTCGGGTAAACACAGAACATGAAAGTTCAAATGTTCCTTCAAAGGAAAATAAGCCTATCATTTGTATAAATGCTGACACACCCACTCAAATTTACTGTTCACCAGGAAGCAATAATTTAACTCACAGAGGTATAAAGTAAATTGAGATTTTATTGACAGAATATTTTAAACTACAACAAACACAATATTTCTATATAATACAAATATTTTTAAAAAGGACCCACTATATTGTATAATATACAAGCCCATAACGTGCATTTAATCATTTGAACTCATGGTGGCATTATCAATCCAGTTTGCTCCATTGTGTTTACTCACAGTACCGAAACAGTTTTGCATTAGAAAATCAGTCAAGTTGTGTGCAAGCTAGCTCACCAAAAGTTACCCTCACAACCTCTGAGAGACCGAGGTCTGCACGTGAGGATTTTCTGACATCGGTATCTTTCCTTCCAAACTTATCCCTCCGAGTCTTTCACCAGGTTCTCTCGCTATATTAGTTGTCCGTTTCTCTCATGGAAACATAGAACAATACAGCACAGTACAGGTCCTGGATGCACTTAACAAACTCTGCCCCGTCTAAACCATTGGAACTAATCAGGTGCCAATCAAACAACACACACAAAATGCTGGGATGGGATAAGAAGGGGAGGAGGGGTATTAACAGAAGTTAGAAAATATACCGGCTGGGTAGCCTCCAACCTGATGGCATGAACAGTGACTTCTCTAACTTCCGTTAATGCCCCTCCTCCCCTTCTTACCCCATCCTTGACATATTTAGTTGTTTGCCTGTTCTCCATCTCCCTCTGGTGTTTCCCCCCCCCCCTTTCTTTCTCTCTAACCCATCCCATGATCCTTTCCCTTCTCCAGCTCTGTATCACTTTCGCCAATCACCTTTCCAGCTCTTAGCTTCATCCCACCCCCTCCGGTCTTCTATCATTTCGCATTTCCCCCTCCCCCCACTACTTTCAAATCTCTTAGTATCTCTCCTTTCAGTTAGTCCTGACGAAGGGTCTCGGCCCGAAACATGGACAGCGCTTCTCCTTATAGATGCTGCCTGGCCTGCTGTATTCCACCAGCATTTTGTGTGTGTTGCTTGAATTTCCAGCATCTGCAGATTTCCTCGCAAGTGCCAATCAATATTAGGGAAGTTAAAGTCACTCATGATAACAACCCTGTTATTTTTGCACCTTTCCAATATCTGCCTCCCAATCTGCTCCTCGGTATCTCTGCTGCTACCAGGGGGACTATAGAATACTCCCAATGGAGTAATTGCTCCCTTCCTGTTCCTGACTTCCACCCATACTGACTCAAAAGAGGATCCTGCTACATTACCCACCCTTTCTGTAGCTGTAATAGTATCTCTGACCAGTAATGCCACCCCTCCTCCCCTTCCCACCCCCCTATCTTTTAACATTTTTCTTAAATGTTAAAAATGAGGCCACATTTACCACTTCATCTGGCAGCTCATTCCACACTCCCACCACTCTCTGTGTGAAGAAGCCCCCCCAATGTTCCCTTTAAACTTTTCCCCCTTCAACCTTAACTCAGGTCCTCTGGTTCTTTTTCTCCCCTAGCCTCAGTGGAAAAAGCCTGCTTACATTCACTCCATCTATACCCATCATAATTTTATACACCTCTATCAAATCACCCCTCATTCTCCTACACTCCAGGGAATAAAGTCCTAACCTATTCAACCTTTCTATGTAACTCAGTTTCTCAAGTCCCGGCAACATCCTTGTAAACCTTCTCTGCACTCTTTCAACCTTATTAATATCCTTCCTGTAATTCGGTGACCAAAACTGCACACAATACTCCAAATTTGGTCTTACCAATGTCTTATACAATTTCACCATTACATTCCAACTCTTATACTCAATGCTTTGATTTACAAAGGCCAATCTACCAAAAGCTCTCTTTACAACCCTATCTACTTGTGACGCCACTTTTAGGGAATATTGTACCTGTACTCCCAGATCCCTCTGTTCTACTGCACCCCTCAGTGCCCCACCATTTACCTTGCATGTTCTACCCTGGTTTGTCCTTCCAAAGTGCAATACCTCACACTTGTCCACATTAAACTCCATCTGCCATTTTTCAGCCCATTCCTCCAGCTGGTCCAGATCCCTCTGCAAGCTTTGAAAACCTTCCTCACTGTCCACTACACCTCCAATCTTTGTATCATCAGCAAATCTGCTGATCCAATTTGCCACATTATCATCCAGATCATTGATATCGCTGACAAATAACAATGGACCCAGCACTGATCCCTGTGGCACACCACTGGTCACAGGCCTCCACTCAGAGTAGCAATCCTCCACTACCACTCTCTGGCTTCTCCCATTGAGCCAATGTCTAATCCAATTTACTACCTCTCCATGTGCACCTAATGACTGAATCTTCCTAACTAACCTCCCATGCGGGACCTTGTCAAAGGCCTTACTGAAGTCAATGTATACAACATCCACTGCCTTCTTTTCATCCACTTTCTGGTAACCTCCTCGACAAACTCTAATAGACTGGTTAAACATGACCTACCACGCACAAAGCCATGCTGACTGTTTCTAATAAGTCCCTGTCTATCCAAATACTTGTAGATCCTATCTCTTAGTATTCCTTCCAATAATTTACCTACTACTGATGTCAAACTTACCGACCTATAATTTCCCAGCTTACTTTTTGAGCCTTTTTTAAACAACGGAACTACATGAGCTATCCTCCAATCCTCCGGCTCCTGACCCGTGGATATCGACATTTTAAATATTCCTGCCAGGGCCCCTGCAATTTCAACACTAGTCTCCCTCAAGGTCCGAGGGAATATCCTGTCAGGTCCTGGGGATTTATCTACTCTGATTTGCCTCTAGACAGCAAGCACCTCCTCCTCTTCAATCTGTATAAGTTCCATGACCTCAATACTTGTTTGCCTTGTTTCCATAGACTCCATTCCAGTTTCCTTAGTAAATACAGATGCAAAAAACCCATTTAATATCTCTCCCTCCCATTTCTTTTGGTTCCATACATAGCCGATCACTCTGACCAATTTTATCCCTTACTATCCTTTTGCTCTTAACATACCTGATGTAGCTCTTTGGATTGTCCTTCACCCTGACTGCCAAAGCAACCACATGTCTTCTTTTAGCCCTCCTGATTGCTTTCTTAAGTATTTTCTTACTCTTTTTATATTCCTCAAGCATCTGATTTCCTCCCTGTTGCCTATACATGTTATACATCTCTCTTTTCTTCTTTATCAGAGTTCCAATATCCCTCGAGAACCAAGGTTCCTTATTCTTATTTACCTTTAACCCTGACAGGAACATACAGACTCTGCGCTCTCAAAATTTCTCCTTTGAAGGCCTCCCACTTACCAATGACATCCTTGCCAGAGAACAAACTGTCCCAATCTACGCTTTTTAGATCCTTTCTTATTTCTTCAAATTTGGCCTTTTTCCAGTTTAGAACTTCAATCTGCGGACCAGATCTATCTTTATCTATGATCAAGTTGAAACTAATGACTTATGATCACTGGAACCAAAGTTCCCCTACACACACTTCCGTCACCTGTCCTAACTTGTTTCCTAATCGGAGATCTAATATTGCATTCTCCCTAGTTGACTTAGAAAACTTTCCTGAACACATTTCACAAACTCTAACCAATCTAGACCTTTAACAGTATGGGAGTCCCAATCAATGTGTGGGAAATTAAAATATCCTACAATCACAACTTTCTGTCTCCTGCAGTTGTCTGCTATCTCTCCACAGATTTGCTCCTCCAATTCTCGCTGACTGTTGGGTGGTCTACAATATAACCCCATTAATGTGGTCATACCTTTCCTGTTTCTCAGCTCCACCCATATGGCCTCTGTAGACAAGCCCTCTCTAATCTGTCCTGCCGAAGCACTGCCGTACTACCCACACAACCTTACTATTTATGACTTTGCATGACCACACAACCTACTCCAGAAACTGCCTAGAACTTCCCTACCGTATAGCCCTCTATTTTTCTAAGCTTCATGTACCTATCCAGGAGTCTTTTAAAAGACCCTATCGTATCCGCCTCCACCACTGTCGCCTGCAGTGCATTCCACGCTCCCACCACTGTCTGTGTGAACAACTTACCCCTGACACCTCTTCTGTACCTGCCCCCTCGTGTCAGCCATTTCAGCCCTGGGAAAAAGCCTCTGACTATCCACACCAGTACTGCCCAACCTCCGGGCCACAAAGCATACATGGGTGCAGCAGTAGCCGGAGTGCACCCTAAGAAAAAAGCCAAAATAAAAAGCTAATTAATTAGGTGCCGCCTATAAAGATTCGCCCCTGATCTGGGCCGACATTTACGTGACGGGCGGCACCTAATTAATTAGCTTGTTTATTTCGGCTTTTTTTTAAAAGATGCGCTGGGAGCTGCACGCTTCGCGGCGCGGTATCGGTCCGCGGCCCGGAGGCTGGGGACCACTGATCTACACGATCAATGCCCCTCATCATCTTGTACACCTCTATCAGGTCACCTCTCATCCTCCGTCAACTCCGAGTTCACTCAACCTATTCTCATAAGGCAGGCTCCCCAATCCAGGCAACATCCTGGTAAATCTCCTCTGCACCCTTTCTATGGTTTCCACATCCTTCCTGTAGTGAGGCGACCAGAACTGAGCACAGTACTCCAAGTGGGGTCTGACCAGGGTCCTATAGAGCAGCAACATTACCTCTTGGCTCCTAAATTCAATTCCACGATTGATGAAGGCCAATACACCGTACGCCGTCTTAACCACAGAGTCAACCTGCGCAGCAGCTTTGAGTGTCCTGTGGACTCGGACCCCAAGATCCCTCTGATCCTCCACACTGCCAAGAGTCTTACCGTTAATACTATATTCTGCCATCATATTTGACCGACCAAAATGAACTACCTCACACTTATCTAGATTGAAATCCCTCTGCCACTTCTCAGCCCCGTTTTTCAACCTCTCAGTGTCCCGCTGTGACCTCTGACAGCCCTCCACACTATCCACAGCACCCCCAACCTTTGTTTCATCCGCATATTTACTAACCCATCCCTCCACTTCCTCATCCAGGTCATTTATAAAAATCACAAGGAGGAGGGGTCCTAGAACAGCTCCCTGTGCATCACGACTGGTCACTGCCCTCCATGCAGAATACGAACCATCTACAATTACCCTTTGCCTTCTGTGTATAAGCCAATTCTGGAACCACAAAGCAAGGTCCCTTTGAATCCCATACCCCATCAGTTTCTGAATGAGCCTTGCATGGGGAACCTCATCAAATGCCTTGCGTTTATAATGCACTGTGCTGTTGCTGCAAAAAGCTAATTGTCATAACATTTACATCCTGGTTATACTTACCCATGACAATAAACTTTATCAATGAACTTGAGAGGAGCCATTGGAGCCCAAGCTGAGGGCCTGTTACTACGGGGTGATGATCTGTCCTAATCCCTCACAGTCTGCTACTTACCCGAGTCTCTGCATTTTAAACTTTGTGTTCCTCAGAGCCGTAGACACCAGTTGCATTCCTGAATCTCTCAGTTTATTACCACCCAGATCCAGCTCCGTCAGTGAGTGGATTGTACTGAGAGCGGATGTGAGATGCCCAACACCAGCAGCTGTGAGACCGACAGACCGTAGACTGTGGATCAGAGAGAGATGAGAAATTTAATCCCAGGGTTTATTAATCCCACTTTCACCAATACCCACAGTAACGTTCAGCGTTTATTAACCCCACAATCACTGATAACACCAATCTCCAGCATCAGACGCCAGTGAGTATAAACATCACTGCACCTTCTGAACTGGAAACACTCAAATCTCCCCAGAACAAATGGCAGAACCCCGGGGACATTGTATATTTGTGTTCACCCTCTACATCCCAGCCCCACTCCACAGTACACCACCACTCTGGACCTTGTGCTCGATACTGAATCACAGGGAGGCAGTGTAACCTTCCACACTCCCAGCTTTCCCTCCCCTTGTCCCGTCTCCAAAGAAAAACCCGGCACATCCCTGTGTTCCTCACATCATCCCAGAGCTCATCCTCTGGACAGGGTGTCAGACAACAGCACAACTGCCTCTGTGTCTGTCCAGACGTTCTGTGCCCGCAGAACCAACCCTGCGAGGGACTCCACTCACCATCTCTGTTATCTGTACACCCCAACCCAGTCACCACACCGACACAATGCTGCCTCGGGGAAACACCCACACTCCAAACCGGTTTCACCACAGCAAGAATATTCTCCAACCCCACACAGAGAGCTGAGGGCTTCAATGAGTGAGAATATTAAACCAGCTCTGGGTCAAAGGTTTGAAAATTAAAGTTGCCAAAACACTGAGTCAAGTTTAAATCCATCAGTGAGAAATGTTCAACACACAATCTGACCCTGAACATGTTGTGGTCTGACACCTTTCCCTGTGGGACTGATGGTGTCCAACTGGTCAGTAATTTCCTGTTGTGTCCATGACCCCACAGGGAACTGGGTGAAGGCAGCTCAACTTTTTCCACACACACATCCCCTGTAGTTTGTTAGAGGAGCTGATTCTAACCCAGACACATACTGTTTCCTGCGGTGAACAGGCTGAATTGAAAGCGCTCTGATTTTTGAAGAAGGCTTAAGACTACTCCCACCTCAATAAGCACTTGGACCCTCTTCATTTCAAATAACGCCACCACTGGCCTGCAGCAGATGCCATCTCTACGGCTCTCCACTCTGTTCTGAATTGGCTGGACAACCGAAATCATTGATTACAGTTCATCACTGAGCTCCACTGTCCACTTTAAACTGGCCTTCTCTGTCCAATCCTGGGCCTCTGTACCTCACCCCACGACCGTATCCTCGAACTCCTCATCCTCCTCACTCAACATCAACACTGGTATACCCGAGTGCTGTGTGCTTTTGTGCCCTGTTCTAATCTCTCTAAACCACTGGCTCTGTGGCTGGGCTCTCCAACAAAACTGTCTGCAGATTCACGGATGACAACGCTGCTGCTGGCAGAATCACAAATGGTAATGAGGACGTGCACAAGAGTGAGATAGATAAAAGGGTTTTCTTACTATCTCAGACAAGACTCCCTCAACTTGCACAAAGATTTGATTATGTTCGTTTTCCTATACTGTGCGATTTATGTACAATAAATGTTAACTTTCTGAAATTAATTTCTGACATGTTTCTAATGTTCTGTACTGTTCTTGCAAGAAGCTGATTTTCACAACATTTACGCCCTGGTTAGATTTGCCCCTGACAATAAACTTTAACACTGAAGTTGTGAGTGGACCCGATGGAGCCCGAGGTGAGGACCTGTTACTCAGTCTGTGGAGATCGATGGAGTGATGATCTGTCCCAATGTCTCACAGTCTGGTACTTACCACAGTTTCTGTATTTTACACTCTGGGTTTCTCAGAGCCTCGGAGGCCAGTTTCACTCCAGAATCTCCAAGTTCATTATAACCCAGGTCCAGCTCCGTCAGTGAACGGTTTGTACTGAGAGCAGAGGTGAGATCCACAACACCAGCATCTGTGAGACCGACAGACCGTAGACTGTGGATCAGAGAGAGATGAGAAGTTTAATCCCAGGGTTTATTAATCCCACTTTCACCAGTACCCACAGTAATGTTCAGTGTTTATTAACCCCACAATTACTGATAACACCAATCTCCAGCATCAGACGCCAGTGAGTATAAACATCACAGCTCCTTCCGAACTGGAAACACTCAAATCTCCCCAGAACGAATAGCAGAACCCCGGGGACATTGTATATTTGTGTTCACCCTCTACATCCCAGCCCCACTCCACAGTACACCACCACTCTGGACCTTGTGCTCGATACTGAATCACAGGGAGGCAGTGTAACCTTCCACACTCCCAGCTTCCCCTCCCCTTGTCCCGACTCCACAGAAAAACCCGGCACATCCCTGTGTTCCTCATATTCATCCCAGAGCTCATCCTCTGGACAGGGTGTCACACAACAACACAACTCCCTCTGTGTCTGTCCAGACGTTCTGTGCTCACAGAACCAACCCTGCAGGGGACTCCACTCACCATCTCTGTTAACTGTACATCCCAACCCAGTCACCCCACCGACACAATGCTGCCTCGGGGAAACACCCACACTCCAAACCAGTTTCACCTCAACAAGAATATTCTCCAACCCCACACTGAGAGCTGAAGGTTGCAATGGTGCTGGGTCAGTGGTAAAGTTAAACCAGCTCCAAGTCAAAGGTTGGAAAATTAAAGTTACCAAAGATTAAAAGTCAACTTTAAATCCATCGGTGAGAAATGTTCAACATACAATCTGACCCTGCGCATTTTGTTGTCTGCGTCCATGTTCCCTGATACCTTTCCCTGTGGGACTGATGGTGTCCAAATGGTCAGTGATTTTGTGTTGTGTCCGTGTCCCCACAGGGAACTGGGTAGGGGAGGCTCCACTCTCCTACACACACACGACCCCTAAGTGCCAGAATAACTGACTCTACCTCAGACACACACTGTGACCTGAGGTGAAGAAACTACATTGAAAACACATTTGATTTTGTGGAAGGTTTAAGACTATTCCTGCCTCAGTAAGGACCTGGACCCCCTTCAGTTCACCTAGCATCACCACTGATCTGGAGCAGAACTCCATTCTGGATCACCTGGAGAAGCAAAACGAATGTCCACTGAACATCATCATCCCCTCTAAAATGACCCTCTACGCCCAATTCAAAGGTTGACATGTTTATTTATATTAGTGTACAACTCTGAAATTCCTCTTCTCCAGACAGCCACAAAACCAAGAAAGAAAAAAAATCAGCAGCACAGTTATCAACCCCCAAATCCCTCTTCCCTACACTAAAGAATGAGCAATGATAGAAGAGACTTATCAACCCCAAAATCCCCTCCTCCTAAACACAAAATATTGAGGAAGATTGGGTGAAAAACACAGAATACAACCAAACCACAGGAATGAAAAATGCCCACAGTTCAAGTCGACATCCAAAATGTATAAAACCTGTCAACATCCAATCTCTACCTAGCACAGCGATCTCACCAGTGATAAAAAGACAGTCTACCCTCTCTGTAGCACAGCGATCTCACCAGTGATAAAAAGACAGTCTATCCTCTCCGTAGCAGAGTGATCTCACCAGTGATAAAAAGACAGTCTACCCTCTCTGTAGCACAGCGATCTCACCAGTGATAAAAAGACAGTCTACCCTCTCTGTAGCAGAGCGATCTCACCAGTGATAAAAGACAGTCTACCCTCTCTGTAGCAGAGTGATCTCACCAGTGATAAAAGACAGTCTATCCTCTCCGTAGCAGAGTGATCTCACCAGTGATAAAAAGACAGTCTACCCTCTCTGTAGCACAGCGATCTCACCAGTGATAAAAAGACAGTCTACCCTCTCTGTAGCACAGCGATCTCACCAGTGATAAAAAGACAGTCTACCCTCTCCGTAGCACAGCGATCTCACCAGTGATAAAAAGACAGTCTACCCTCTCTGTAGCAGAGCGATCTCACCAGTGATAAAAAGACAGTCTACCCTCTCTGTAGCAGAGCGATCTCACCAGTGATAAAAGACAGTCTACCCTCTCCGTAGCAGTGATCTCACCAGTGATAAAAAGACAGTCTACCCTCTCCGTAGCAGAGTGATCTCACCAGTGATAAAAAGACAGTCTACCCTCTCTGTAGCACAGCGATCTCACCAGTGATAAAAAGACAGTTTACCCTCTCCGTAGCAGAGTGATCTCACCAGTGATAAAAAGACAGTCTACCCTCTCTGTAGCAGAGCGATCTCACCAGTGATAAAAAGACAGTCTACCCTCTCTGTAGCAGAGCGATCTCACCAGTGATAAAAGACAGTCTACCCTCTCCGTAGCAGTGATCTCACCAGTGATAAAAAGACAGTCTACCCTCTCTGTAGCAGAGTGATCTCCCAGCAATAAAAATGCAAGCAGTTGGTGTTTCAATCTCCCTCGTCATTTTAACTGGCAAACAATGGAAGCTTTAATCGGCAAAATAGAGTCGAACATCAGCTCTCAACTTCCTCACCACAAGGTCCCCACACGCTGCCTCTGCCTCTCAGAATCGTCTCAGAGACTGACGAGCACTGAAACATCCAAACGACCTCCAAATTGCAAATGACAGGCTCCAGAAGATGGCGACTGAAGAAGAGCTGCCCACAGGAACCATCTTGACTGGAATTCGTGGAAAACGTGTGCAGAAACAGGTTCCTTGTTGTCAACATCTCACAGAATCTCTCCTGGGCCCAGAACATAGAGGTAGCCATGAAGGAAACACGACAGCTTTCTTAGAAATGAGCAGCATTTCATTGTCGAATATCATCAGGAACCCTCACGATCTGGGCCAGTCCCTCAGACAGCTGGGCCAGGAGTTTGCAGACCCACAGCCCAAGGTTCAACAACAGCCTCTTCCCACTGCATCATGTTCCTGAACTGACCTGAAAGCCCCTCATTCCTTCCCAGACTAGATTCACTCACCTTGCAAAATGTGGTTATGTTTGATTTTCTTTACCGTGTAATTTATGTGTAATTAATGTTAGTAAAGTTCTGTACTGTTGCTGGGAAAGATCTAATTTTCATGATAGTTACACCTTGGTTGTATTTGCCCCTGACAATAAACTTTAACGCTGTACTTGTGAGTGCAAGTTGATGCCTTTTCCTTCATAAACACACATGGTCTTTCTGCTTTTAATGGTTATCTCGAGAAGACAAAAATCAGAGCTGTATTTTACATGCATACTTCGACAATAACGTGAACCTGTCAGCCTGATGGAGCCTGAGCTGATTTTCATAACATTTACACCCTGGTAATATTTACCTAGGACAATACACTATCACACTGTAGGCACTAACGATATTGGAAGAAAGCGGGGTGAGGTCCTACAAGAGTAGGACCTCAAAGGTTATAATCTCAGGATTATTGCCGGGGCCATGTGCAGAGTTGGATCAGCAGGATAGCTGGAATGAAGATGTGGCTTGAGCGGTGGTGCAGGAGGAAGGGTTTCAGATTCTTGGGGCATTGGAACCGCTTCTGAGGGAGGTTAGACCAGTACCGTCCGGACGGTCTACGTCTGGGTAGGGCTGGGATCAATATCCCAGGCAGATTGTTTGCTAGTGCTGTTGGGGGGGGGGGGTTTAAACTAATATGGCAGGGGGATGGGAACCCACACAGAAATGAAGAGGGAAGAGATGCAGAAACCAAAGCTAGAGTTAGTGAAGAAAAAAGTAAGAGTAGAGTGCATAAAAGTAATCAGCAAAAATCCCATAGGTCACTAGATTCTAAGAGGACAATGAGTATGAGGGCACTTTATCTAAATGCCCGTAGAATTAGAAACGAGGTTAGTGAACTTGAGGCACAGATCAGTACCAAGGCATATGATTTAGTGGCCATTACAGAAACCCGGTTGCTAGCTGGAGATGACTGGGAATTAAATATCCAAGGGTATCAGGTAATACGGAAAGATAGGCAGGAAGGCAAAGGAGGTGGAGTGGCGCTCTTGATTAAGGATGAGATCAGGGCGATTGTGAGAGACGATATAAGATCTACAGAGCAGAATCTGGGGAGAGATTATGAATAGTAAAGGGAAAAAAAAATCACTGATGGGAGTTGTCTATAAGCCACCTAATAAAAATATTGCAGTGGCAGAGGCGATTAACCAAGGAATAACTGAGGCTTGTAAGAACGGAACGGCAGTTGTCATGGGGGATTTTAACTTCCACATAGATTGGTGAATCAGGTTGGTCAAGGAAGTCTCGGGGAGGACTTCGTAGAAAGTATCCGTGATGGCTTTCCTGAGCAGCATGTTAGTGAACCCACAAGGGAAAATGCCATCTTAGTCCTGTGCAATGAGACGGGTAAGATTAACGATCTTGTAGTCCGGGATCCTCTTGGAAACAGTGATCATAGTATGATTGAATGTCGCAGACAGATGGAGTTAGATCTAAAACTAGTATACTTTGCTTGAACAAGGGAGACTACAATGGGATGAGGGAGGAGTTGCCTGATGTGGATTGGGAGCACAGACTATTTGGTAGGACAGTTCGGGAACAGTGGAATACTTTCAAAGAGATTCTTCACAGGACTCAACAGAAGTATATTCCAGTCAAAAGTAAGGATGGTAAGTGTGGGGAGAGCCAGCCTTGGTGAACTAAGGAAATAAAAGATAGTATCAAATTAAAAGCTCATTGGACAAAGTGGCAAAGAGTAGTGGGAGAGTGGCGGATTGGGAAAACTTTAAAAAGCAACAAAGAACAATTAAACAAGAATTAAGGAAAGGGAAGATAGAGTATGAAAGTAAATTAGCACAAAATATAAAAACAGATGGCAGAAGTTTTTTTTATAAATATATAAAGCGGAAGAGGGCGGCTAAAGTCAACGTAGGTCCCTTGGAAGATGAGAAGGGAAAATTGATTTTGGTTGATAAGGAAATGGCTGAGGCATTGAACGACTATTTTGTGTCAGTCTTCACGGTGGAGGATACGTCTAATATGGCAAAGAATGATGTTATGGACGAAATGGGAGGTGAGGACCTAAAGAGATAGTGATGAGCAAACAAGTGAGCCTGAAGGTAGATTAGTCCCCGGTTCTGATGGGATGCATCCCAGGATGCTGAGAGAATTGGCAGAGGTTATAGTAGATGCGTTGGCAATCATTAACCAAAACTCTCTAGACTCTGGGCAGGTCCCGGTGGACTGGAAGACAACAAATGTCATGCCACTTTTTTAAAAAGGACGTAGGCAAAAGACAGGCCAGTTAGCTTAACATCTGCAGTTGTCAAAATGCTTGAAGCTGTCATTAAGGAAGAAACAGCGAAACATTTAGAAAGGAGTAGTTGCATTAGACAGACGCAGCATGGATTCAGAAAGGGCAGGTCTTGTTTGACAAACTTACTGGAGTTCTTTGAGGACATGATGAGTGCAGTGGATAGAGGGGAACAGGTGGATGTCGCACACTTGGATTTCCAGAAGGCGTTCGATAAGGTGCTGCACAAGAGACTTATAAATAAGGTACAGATGCCTGGAGTCAGAAGAAGTGTATTGGCATGGACAGTAGATGGGTTAACCGATAGAAGGCAGAGAGTTGGTATAAATGGTGTTTCTCCGGTTGGCAGTCGGTGGTGAGTGGGGTGTCGCAGGGGTCGGTGCTGGGCCCGCAGCTGTTCACCATTTACATTGATGATTTGAAGAGGGGACTCAGTGTAACGTAACAAAATTTGCTGATGACACTAAACTGAGTGGAAAAGTAAATTGTACAGAGGACGCGGAGAGTCTGCAGAGGGATATAGAGAGGTTAAGTGAGTGGCCAAGGTCTGGCAGATGGAATGCGAGATCATTCACTTTGGAGGGAGTACTAGAAGAGCAGATTATTATTTAAATGCTGCAAGACTGCAGCATGTTGTTGTGCAGAGGGACTTAGAAATGCTTGTTCATGAATCACAAAAAGTTGGCTTGCAGGTACAACAGGTTATTAAGAAGGCAAACGGAATGTTGGCCGTTGCTAGAGAGATTGAAATTAAGAGCAGGGAGGTCGCGCTGCAACTGTATAGGGTACTGGTGAGGCCGCACCCGGAGTACCGCGTGCAGTTCTGGTCTCCGTACTTGAGGAAGCATAGACTGGCTTTGGAGGCGGTGCAGAGGAGGTTCACCAGGTTGATTCCAGACATGAAGTGGTTAACCTATGAGGAGAGATTGAGTCGTCTGGGACTATACTCTACGGAATTCAGAAGAATGACAGGAGATCTTATAGAAACATTCAAAACTTTGAAGGGGAAAGATAAGATAGCAGCAGCAAAGTTTTTCCCACTGGTAGCTGAGACTAGAACTAGGGGACATAGCCTCAAGATTCAGGGGAGAAGATTTAGGATGGAGATGAGGAGAAACTGTTTTTCCCAGAAAGTTGTGAATCTGTGGATTTCTCTGCCCAGGGAAGTAGTTGAGGCCTCTTCACTAAATATATTTAAGATACAGTTAGATAGATTTTCACATAGTAGGGGAATTAAGGGTTATGGGGAAAAGGCAGGTAGATGGAGATGAGTTTACGGACAGATCAGCCATGATCTTATTGAATGGCGGGGCAGGTTCGATGGGCCAGATGGCCGACTCCTGCTCTTATTTCTTATGTTCTTATGTGAACACTGAACTTGAGAATGGACCTGATGGAGCCTGAGGTGAGGGCCTGTTATTCGGGCTGTGGAGATCGATGGAATGATGATCTGTCCCAATCCCACAGTCTGGTACTTACCACAGTTTCTGTATTTTACACTCTGGGCTCCTCAGAGCCTGAAACACCAGTTTCACTCCTGAATCTCCCAGATTATTATAAGACAGGTCCAGTTCTGTCAGTGAGTGGTTTGTACTGAGAGCGGATGCAAGATCCACAACACCAGCAGCCGAGAGACCGACAGACCGTAGACTGTGGACCAGAGAGAGATGGGTTTCACTAATACCCACAGTAATGTTCAGTGTTTATTAACCCCACAATTACTGATCACACCAATCTCCAGCATCAGACACCAGTGAGTATAAACATCACTGCACCTTCTGAACTGGAAACACTCAAATCTCCCCAGGACAAATGGCAGAACCCCGGGGACACTGTATATTTGTGTTCACCCTCTACATCCCAGCCCCACTCCACAGTACACCACCACTCTGGACCTTGTGCTCGATACTGAATCACAGGGAGGCAGTGTAACCTTCCACACTCCCAGCTTCCCCTCCCCTTGTCCCGTCTCCACAGAAAAACCCGGCACATCCCTGTGTTCCTCATGTTAGTCCCAGAGTGAATCTTCTGGATGGATTGTCATATGACGACACAACTCCCTCTCCATCTGTCCAGACATCCTGTGCTCACAGAACCAACCCTGCAGGGGACTCCACTCACCATCTCTGTTAACTGTACATCCCAACCCAGTCACCCCACCGACACAATGCTGCCTCGGGGAAACACCCACACTGAAAACCGGTTTCACCTCAGCTGGAATATTCTCCAACCCCACACAGAGAGCTGAGGGGTGCAAAGGTTTAGTTCAGTGATAAATTAAACCAGCTCCGGGTCAAAGGTTGGGGAATTAAAGTTACCAAAACACTGAGTCAAGTTTAAGTCCATCAGTCCATTGTTCAACACACAATCTGACCCTGAACATGTTGTGGTCCGGGTCCGTGTCCCCACAGGGAACTGGGTAAAGGCAATTGCCTTCTCCTTCCACACACACAGGCTCCTGTAGAGCTGATTCCACCTCAGACACACACAGTGACCTGAGATGAACAGACTACATTGAAAACACTCTGACCCTTGCAGAGGGGGAGGTGAGTGGCCCTGATGGAGTCCGAGGTGAGAACTTGTTAATCAGGCTGTGCAGCAGCATCGTCAATTGGAGATCGATGGAGTGATGATCATCCCCAATCCCCCATAGACTGGTACTTACCCCAGTTTCTGTATTTTACACTCCGGGTCCCTCAGAGCCTCAGACACCAGTTTCATTCCCCCATCTCCCAGTTTATTGTCACTCAGGTCCAGCTCCACCTCTCTCAGTGAGCGGTTTGTACTGAGAGCAGAGATGAAGTGCTCAAACTCAGATGTGAAACGATCAGCTGTCAACCTGATGGACGGAGAGGAAACAGAAGAGAGAAACAAACAGATTCAGTGTCAGTCTCCACAGGTCACCATCAACGGTTTGAACAGTGACGCAGGGGTTCATCAGAACAGAACTGGGACATTATTGGAACTTTACCCACACAAACATCAACAGACTCACAGTCTGGTACTTACCCCAGTTTCTGTATTTTACACTCCGGGTCCCTCAGAGCCTCAGACAACAGTCTCACTCCCCAATCTCCAGGTTTATTGTACTCCTCACTAAACACAGAGCGAGAAACACTGTTACCAAAGTGGCCCTGAAGTAATTTCAGCAACACACACAAAATGCTGGAGGAACACAGCAGGACAGGTAATTGCCCTCTCTCTGACATAACAGGGATCACACTTCCATCACAGCCGTTTCCACAACAACCTGACAGACACAGGGAGACAGCAACACTGAACCATCAGTGTTTAGGAGACGTTGGTTCCCTGTTCCCAGCTGCAGTTGAACCCACGGAGAACCGGAATGCTTCAACGTTTACATGCCCAACATCAGTATTTATTAACGGGAACACACTAATGAAGATGGTAAAATTATTGTATTGACAACTGCAATTTCAATTAATTTACACTTCACCCTCCGACATTTCTGCTCCTGCCAGTTTATTCCCTCCCTCTCACCAGGGATTTACAGTTCATAACGAGATGGGTAAATGGATCCTGTCCCAATCACATCACTTCTGTAGGGAGCAATTCCACCAGCCCAATACCCCCTCTCCCCACTTCCCTGTACCCGTCACTTATTCTGTCGCACACTCCCATTCTTTTTACCACTAACCTACACCAGTGGGAACTGACAGCCACCAGTTACCCCCTCGACCTGCAGGTGTCTGGAGTGAGGGAGAAAACTGGATCATCTGAGGAAACCCACAGTCACAGGGGGAGCGTGCAAACTCCACACAGACAACAGAGACTGGGATTGAAGTCTGGTCATGGGAGCTGAGAGAAAGCAGCACTAACTCTTGTGACACTGCACCACACTACAGAGAGGGTGCAGGTTCTGTGAATACTCCCACCCTCCAGCCCAGATTCCCCACCACCTCCAACTCCCTGTGATGTCTTCCCGATGTGAACCCCTTTGATCCGAAAACAGAAAACAAACTGATAAACCTGACCCGGTGTCCGGGAGACTGGTCTGGATGCCGGTCCCTCTCACACGATTCAGATCCTCAGACACCTCGATGCTCAGGCTGGCTGTTTCCACATCAATGGTCTCATAAACTGAAGAGAGAAGCAGGGAATGAGAGTGTTCCTTTCTTTATACATGTATCTCTATCTCACACACTCACTTTGCTTCCTATTCTGTCAGTCTCACTCTGTTTCACACACCCGACCTTCCTCCTCGACGTGTGCCTCCTCCCCGTCCCTCCTCTACCTATACCCCTCCCTTCGATTCCCTCCTTTACCTTCTCGTCTCTTTCCTTCCCCTACCTGTGCCTGATGAGAGAGGGAGAGACTGATAGAGTCGGACAGGGACAGAGAGAGTGATAGAGACAGAGACAGCAAGAGAGACAGACACAGAGTTATTGTTGCTTGTCTAAAATAAACGCAGGTTACTGGAATTCCTCATCAGCTCAGACAGTCTGAGTCTCACTCCAGTTGATCGTCATATGCACAAATACCACTACCTACAGGATCCCTATAACTTCAGTCCATGTAACTTCACTTTTATAACAAACCAGAACACAGGAAATGATGCAAACTCTACCTTGCTTCATGGCATCAAACATCCCTCTCAATATTGTGTCCCTGAATTCTCCGATGGTTACGGCACCTTCTGTTACAGACAACGTCTGAGCTTCCTCACTAACCCTGTAAAATCAAACAGTGGGTTATAAAGTCACTGAAACTATTACCTGAGATGTTTTTACCAAACGGTGCAGAGTTTCAGTAAAGGGTCTGTCCTACCTCCTGTCCTGACACAACTCCTCCTGTAATAAATAAAACACAGATCTGAATTGACTGGGACTGAACATCCACGTTCTCACTGCGAGGGACGGCGAATGGATTTTAACGCGAGGTTCAGGGGAACATTACATTTAGGCTGCACAAAGAGATCAATAACTCAGCATGCAGGTTCCAGCAGCTCAATCCCGGGGAAGACCAGAGAGACTCTTGATCTATTAGTTTGGTGACAAGAGCAGGTCTGTTCCAGAACAGACTGTGGGCTTTCACTCAACAACAATCCCTCACCTTCAGAAACGTCGCACTGTCTTCCTCATTCATCCATTCCTGTAACTTGGAGAGTTTCTCCTCTACAGAGGTTAAATTCTCTTCAATCTCCTGAAGATTTTTCTCCATGGTGTTCAGAATCTTCTCCTCCTCTGCCCTGAGATCACTCAGTAGGCGCTGCTCTCTCTCAGCCAGAACCTGGTGTATTTTAGCAAATTCAGATGTGACGTTGGCCTGCAGACTGTGTGACTGTTCCTGTCAAATGAAAGGTGGTGGCTGATGTTACCCGGCAATAAAGAGAATTAACCCACACAGACCCAGAAAACTGGAAACACATCTCACCCTCACTCCAGAAATCTTCTGTTTCTGTCGCTGTTCCAACTCCTGGATGGCAGATTTCTTCCCTGTCAGAGATTCGAACGATGATTTAACTTGACACTGGGATTGGGTTCAAGAACAAAACGTCGGTAAAATAAGAATACCATAAATATTCAGGTGATAAAATCTGTTCGTATTTACCTTGTAAATCTCCGCAGCTTCTTCAATCGGCATGAAGCTGTGAGACCTGTGTTCCCTCGCGTCTCTACAAATCACACAGACCAGTTGCTTGTCCGTGTCACAAAACAGCTTCAGTTCCTCCCGATGTTTCTCACACTGAGATCTCATCTCCGTCTCTTTCCAATTCAGGTTCAATTGTTGAGCTTTTTCAGCCAGACTTGCCAGGGCCCAATTTATCCTGAGATATTTGTCTGAGAACTTTGCTCTACATTCCGGACAGCAGTTTCTCCCTCCCTTTTCCCAACTCTGTGTGATACAGGAGAGGCAGAAGTTGTGTCCACAGTCGAGTGTTACCGGAGTGGTGAAGAAATCAAGGCAGACGGGACAAACTGCCTCCTCCACTAAACTCTGTACGTATTGTCGAGAAGCCATGTTTCCCACCCAACACTTTCTGCTTGAACATTCTTCACCTTCCCATGAGCCGCTGAACTCCTGCAGTGCAGGGATCGTCGGGGGAACAGACGGCAACTGCACCCAGGGAGGGAATATTAAACACGACTGTTGTAGTGCAAGGGCGAGGGGCCTCGGGCAAATAACACACCACAGAGAAGGGAGCAAGAAAACTTTTAACACACCCGAACGAAACAAACAAACATCGCTCGGGACAGTAATGGCGGAAGGGGCGGGGAATCAAAGCGATTGGACCGGGTGGCTTCACTGACATCTCTGTTCGCCAATGGGAGCGGGTTTCGTCCCCGCGGTCCCAAACTTAGATAAAGTTTGTGCCTCCCAATTCAACCTGAAATTAATCGATTCCGTGCTTTTGCGAGCGGCGGGTCACGGCTGAATCAGCCATCAGCTCGCTCCAAGTGTGTGGGGTGGGGACCGGGTTTTCCTGCCCGAATATACTTTTACCCTTCCCACCGGGGTGACAGGACCTGGGGGTTTCACTGGGTGGTACCTGACCCAAGCAGATCCACGCCTGTTATTGGTTGAGACCGTGTGAGTGACGGGGTTGCTGACCAGTTAAGCCTGCACACTCGGTCTGATGTCCTGCCGTTCTTTGTGCCAGAGGTGGGGGTATCAGGGATCAGAGATCGGGTCGGGTCAATGAGGAGATGCAGACTGCATAATCAAGGGGAAACAATTTACATGACAATGCATCAAAACTATTTTCCAATGAATCTCAAACTCAAAATCAATATGTTAAAGGTCGCGGACAACATCTTTTACGTTCTATAAAGGAAAACAGTCTTATTACTGAATCAACTTTTAGAATTGCTCTCAAAAATATTCCAACCTTTCCAAAATTGTTAAATCACATTCCCAATATAATTATAAACCGATGAGTAATTTCCCCCAAATGCCCTTTTCCCACAGAAATGTGGGCATCTCATACCCACATTTCCACATCAAACCAGATACCTGGCGAGTACGAAATCTGTGATTCTCCAATATCAATACCATGAGGAAGCGGAAACAAGACAACAGTAAAACCACCCAGCACATCTCTTTCACACGTCCCAGACGCTAGTCGCCCTGAAGCTTCACTCAAAGTTTCTATCGCCACGCTGGATGAGTCGGAATCATGACGAGAAGTTGACCCGCGCAACACCACAGCATCGACCATCGGATGAAAGGGAGAGAAAACCGAAATCCAACTGCCAAGGGTAAAAAATCCACAGGTGAGAAAGAAACTTACTTTTCCTTTGGTGACCGCAAGGAGATTCCCTGAGGCATTTCTGTCCTCTCCATTTCCCACATCGCTATCGAACCTGGACAAGTGAATCTTAGTGGAACTTCCAGATTCTGTCATGTGCTGTTCAACTCGGACTTCTAATATTTTCCAGCCAAATATTGTCTGGAAAACAACTTCAAACTTAGATCTCAAACAAAGCAGGATTATAATTTACAGAGAACGGCAATGGGGTTGCTCCGTTCCATAACATTCCTCTGTTACCTTCATCAGTAATTAGTTCTGCAAAGGTCAGACCTTCAGAAACTGTCCTGTTTACCCCTGCTGTCAAACATGCCCCCAGCCGGTGTGTACAGACCACGTGAGATCCTCGGTGATGTTTATGTCGAGGAACTTAAAGCTGTTCACCCTCTCAACCCCAGATCCATTGATATCAATAGGGGTTAGCCCGTCTCCATTCCTCCTGTAGTCCACAACCAGCTCCTTTGTTTTCGTGACATTGAGGGAGAGGTTGTTTTCTTGACACCCTGTCAGGGTTATTATTTGAGATTATATATATATATATTTAGTTACTGTGTGGATTCTCTTCCATGTTAACTGCTGAGGCTAACAAAAGGGCTTCTCTGTGGTGTTACAATGAAATGGCTTCTCTGTAAAGTTAATCGGTGATGTAATGGTTCTTTGTAGCTGTAAATGTTTGGGTTATAATTACAGATAATGGAGAGCTAACCAATAAATGACTGTTATGCTATCTTGTATGGGGGGAACCAAGACAGAGTTTGTGGTCTTTTCGGGAAGGCGAGTGAAGAGGACGAATGTGTGCGGGAGTGGTCGGAATCCCAGGACGGCGGATACTGGAATTCGGCAGTTCAGAGGTTGTCGGAGGTCCGGAGGTCGTTGTGGACGGATCCGGAGGCACCAGCTCCAACATATTAATTTTCTTGTGCACAAAACCGATAAATTTACTGAACTTTATTTCATTTGTTTCTACGAACCCAACACCAAGGAATAATTATAAAGTGTGATCATTTAATTGCATATTGTGTCCTGTCTGATATTTCATGTTGTGGGTTTGTACACGATTACACTGTTGACAGGGTCAATGCCAGTTTCCCCTCGACGAACGTGCGTCAATCGGGCCTAGACGTTAAAACTGTAATTTATAGTTTTTAATTACGTACTGCACTGTACTGTTGCAGCGTAACAACAACTTCATGAGATATGCCAGTGATATTACACTATATTCTCATTGACGGTGACTCTGCAACCGGGTATTTAACATCACCACAGGAGGGACACGTACTCGGTTCCAGGTGGGATGTTCGGGTTGAAAGGGGAGGGTGGGAAATGGGAGGGAAATGTTCCGACCCCAGGGGGTGGTGATGTACACACAGTGGGATGTTCAGAAGATCACTCTCAGTCCGGGTCTGGTTCCCTCCAGCGATTTCAGCCGTTTCTCTCCACCTGAACTGAACTGATTCCTCCTCAGTCTGAAACAGATGAATGAATAAAGATTAAACAAACGGATTACACAACAGTGTCAGTAATGGGGACTGACGTTAACGTTTCAACAACACTCACAGACAAATGTCACCCAGGGGTTCACTGATATTTATTCACACCAGATGTCACCACAAACTCTCACTCAAGCCGCACCAGACTTGGGAGGGTCAGTATGAGGTGGTGGAGAGCAGAGGGAGACAGATCGGTCTGTGAGTGTGTTCCAATCCCCTCACTGAGTGTCTTGTACTGAGATCAGAGACGAGATCCTCGATGCCAGAATCTGTGAGTTCAATGCACGCAAGCCTTCAAATGAGAGAAATGAGGAATCAGGAGATTCCCAGAGTTTGTTCATCACACTGACAGATCTCCTGCTGACCACAAACTCCCCATCATCTGCTGTGGGTCCACACCTTTCCACCAGGACACTCCTGGATGTTCAGCAGTGCTATCAGTCTGAACCTCTGTGTCTGGCTGAACTGACAGAAGGGTTCCCTCAACAGCTGAGACCGTATTATCAGGGAAATTAAATTGTTATGGACGTCAGTCTCTCACACACTCAGTAAAACTTGGGAATGACAAGATCTGGGAGCAATAAAACACATTCCCACCCTCACAGCTGAGAACAGTGAGACCCACAGGGTTGCATAAACTCCAGTGAAAAGAGACACTGGCTGTTCCCCCAGTCACTGTCCCTGCCCACAGATCCCACAGGAATCACCAGACTTGTGCCAGCTTTTCCCTGCCACAGATTTCCAGCCTGTGAACTGGGGGGCCTCAGGAAGTGCCCACTGCCCTTTTGGATACCCACGTTCACCTCACCGTGGTGTTACAGGGGGCAACTGGGATCACAGTCAGCAGAGCAGATGAAGGTGCTGCTGTTGTAAGCCAGACACAGAGTCCGGCTGTGGGATGTGTGTGACTGATCACAGGACAGTGAGACAGAACCGCAGTTGTTCCAACAGCAGAACTGCACCAGTGTTTAGTGTCTGTAACTGAAAACACCATCACACAATGTGATACTTACCTCAGTGTCTGTATTTTACACTTCGGGTTCCTCACAGCCTCAAACACCAGTTTCACTCCTGAATCTCCCAGTTTATTATAACCCAGGTCCAGCTCCGTCAGTGAGCAGTTTGTACTGAGAGCAGAGGTGAGATCCTCAACACCAGCAGCTGTGAGACCGACAGACCGTAGACTGTGGATCAGAGAGAGATGAGAAGTTTAATCCCAGGGTTTATTAATCCCACTTTCACCAATACCCACAGTAATGTTCAGTGATTATTAACCCCACAATCACTGATAACACCAATCTCCAGCATCAGACACCAGTGAGTATAAACATCACTGCACCTTCCGAACTGGAAACACTCAAATCTCCCCAGAACAAATGGCAGAACCCCGGGGACATTGTATATTTGTGTTCACCCTCTACATCCCAGCCCCACTCCACAGTACACCACCACTCTGGACCTTGTGCTCGATACTGAATCACAGGGAGGCAGTGTAACCTTCCACACTCACAGCTTCCCCTCCCCTTGTCCCAACTCCAAAGAAAAACCCGGCACATCCCTGTGTTCCTCACATTAGTCCCAGACCAACACTGTCCAGGTCTGTGTTCCCAAACATATCTCTCTGTCGGACTGCTGGTGTCCAACTGGTCAGTAATTTTGTGTTGTGCCCGTATCCCCAAGAGAACCAAAATAAAGGCAATTTAACTCTCCTTCCACAATGAACAACTACAAGATCAAGGAACTGACTGTGGACTTGCGGAAGGGGAAATCAGACAAACTAGCATCAGTCCTCAGTGAGGGGTGAGCAGTGGAAAGGGTGAGTAACAGCAAGTTCCTGGGTGACAACGTCTCAGAGAATCTCTCCTGGCCCAGAACATAGAGGGAACCATGAACGGCTCACACCAGCTTCTCTACATTCCCAGAAGATTAATGAGATTGATTCGTCATCACAGACTGTGACAGACCTCCACAGAGGTACATAGAGAAGCATTCCAACTGGTTGCATCACGGTCTGATTAGAAACTTCAATGTGGAGGAACACAAGACACTACAGACAGTTCCACATCACGTACAACTCTCCCCACCATCGAGGACATTTGCAATCGGCAATGCCTCAGGAAGGTGGCATCTGTCATCAGGAACCCACACCATCTGTCCATGCTGTCATCAGACAGGAGGTACAGGAGCCCGAGAACCCACATCCCAAAGTTCAACAACAGACTATCCACACTACATCGGTTATTGAACTGACCTGAAAGATGCTAATTATATCTACTTCATTTATTTAGAGATACCACATGAAATAGACCTAATCACAGGACATTTGGAAAGACCAGTTCACCTAATATCTTGTATGTCTCTGTACTTGGGAGGAAACTGGAATACAAGGAGGAAACTCAATTACTCACGGAAAAACACACAAACCTTCTCACAGACTTTTCTCCCCGTCTCAGAGTAGATTCTGTCAAATTATTTGTTTACTGTGTAATTAATGTCTGACATGCTTCTAATGATCTGTACTGTTGCTGCACAAAGCTAGTTTTCACAACATTTACACCCTGGTTAGATTTGCCTCTGACAATAAACTTTTTTTTAAAGTTTTTTTTTATTAGTTTTTCAAAACATTTTACAAATTAAAAACCCCAAATCCCAATGAGGAACATTAAAACAGTGCAAAATTAAGCATACAATAACAATATGTTACAAAGGAAGAGAATTTAGCAAAAAAAAAGCACCTAAATTAAAGACAAGTAAGCTGAGTGTCCTCCCCAAGCCCCACAACACAAGAAAAAACAACAGCAACTCCAGACCAACCACAACACAATATAGAGAGAATAAGTCTGGACAGCCAAGCTCCCAGACTGTGAATACACTCAGCAACAGAGGGTAATAATGCCTTCTACCAGAAAAAAAGAAGGAGCTGAAAGCAAGGGACCGAAGAGAAAAAACAACCCTAGTCAAGAGGAAGGTTATGAAAGTACTCGATAAAAGGTCCCCAGACCTTATGGAACTTTAGATCCGAATTGAGAACTGAATAATGAATTTTTTCGAGGTCCAAACTGGCCATGATGTCATTAAGCCATTGAGCATGAGTGGGCAGGGCAACATCTCTCCATCTGAGGAGGATCAAGCATCTAGCCAGGAGAGAGGCAAAGGATAATATTCGGCATTTGGTCGGACCCAGACATAAATCTGTCTCGCCCCAAAAACCGAACAGAGCAATTAAGGGGATTGGTTCTAGGTGCTGATTCAGAATACACGATAACGTAGTGAAGACATCTTTCCAGAATTTCTCCAAGCTAGGACAGAACCAGTACATATGGATGAGAGAGGCCACGCCCCTCTTGCATTTATCACAGAGTGGACTAACGCTAGGGTAGAATCGAGATAGTTTAGATTTAGACATATGGGCTCTATGAACAATCTTAAACTGTAAGAGGCAGTGGCGAGCACAAAGAGAGGTTGAGTTAACCGATTTGAGAACTGAATCCCAGCTCTCCTCAGATAAGGAGATATTTAAATCCTGCTCCCAGGCCATTTTGATTTTATCCATGGGGGTCCATCGTAAGGCTGCTAGTTTATCTCGGATGATTGATATTAAGCCTTTACCTAGTGGATTCATGGAAAGAAATAGGTCCATAGCATTTTTCGCAGGCATTTCAGGGAAGTTAGGAATTAAAGGAGCAATAAAGTGTCGGATTTGGAGATACCTGAAAAAATGAGCATTGGGCAGATTGAACTTAACAGAGAGCTGCTGAAAAGAAGTGAAGCGATTATCAATGAAAAGATCTTCAAAATGTCTATTGCCCTTCCTATACCAAACCTGGAATGCTGAATCGTATGTAGTAGGTAAAAAAAGGTGATTATGAGCAATAGGGCTGGAAACGGAAAACCCCTGGAAACCATAGCATTTCCTGATCTGAGGCCATATACGCAAAGTGTGTCTAACAAGAGGATTAGCTATTGATCTGGGCAGATCTGGGCAGATCAGGGCAGAGCCAAGAAGAGCAGAGATAGATAATTCTTTGGTGGAGCTCAGCTGCATTGCCACCCAGTTAGGGCACTCGGGTTGGCCATGGAAGAAAGACCAGAAGGTAGTACAATGTATATTAGCTGCCCAATAATATAAACGAAAGTTAGGTAAAGCCATGCCACCCTCTTTTTTAGATTTTTGGAGATGGATTTTATTAATTCTAGAGTGCTTATTCTGCCACAGATATGACAAAATAATAGAGTCTAAGGAATCAAAAAAAGATTTAGGAATAAAAATTGGGATAGATTGAAATAGGTATAAAAATTTGGGGAGAACATACATTTTAACAACATTAATACGACCTACCAAAGACATAGATAGAGGTGACCATTGTACCAGACTCTGTTTTATAGCATATGAAAGATTGGCAAAGTTTTCACGAAAGAGATCTTTAAACTTCCTTGTGACTGTAATTCCAAGATAAGTAAATTGATTGTGGACTTCTTTAAAAGGGAGATCATGAAATGTTAGTTCTTGTGCTTCTTTATTAATTGGGAGAAGTTCACTCTTATGTAAATTAAGTTTATAGCCAGAGAACTGGCTAAACTGGTCAAGAAGTGAAAACATTGGAGGTAAGGATGTAGACGGATTTGAGAGAAAGAGTAATAAGTCATCAGCAAAGAGAGAAACTTTATGCTCAACACCCCCTCTCCAAATCCCAGTCAATTCAGGGCAGTTTCGAAATGCTATCGCCAGAGGTTCCATAGCCAAATCAAAGAGAAAGGGACTTAAGGGGCATCCCTGGCGGGTGCCACGTTTGAGATTAAATACTTGGGATTTCTGAAAATTGGTTAAAACAGAAGCAGTAGGACACAGGTACAGCAATTGGATCCAAGAGATGAAACTTTGGCCAAGGTCAAATTTTTCTAAAACTGCAAAAAGGTAGTTCCACTCTATACGATCAAATGCTTTCTCCGCATCGAGGGAAATAACACATTCGGGAATCCCAGTTGGAGGTGAGTATAAGATATTAAATAAACGCCGAATGTTAAAAAAAGGGAAACGGTTTTTAATAAAGCCTGTTTGGTCATCAGAGATAATGGAGGGCATGACGGTTTCTAATCTATGAGCCAGAACTTTAGCTAAGATCTTTACATCAACGTTGAGCAGAGAGATTGGCAAATATGAGGAACACTCTGTTGGGTCTTTGCCCTTTTTTAAAAGAAGAATAATAGATGCCTCACTGAAAGAGGGTGGCAGTTTGCCGTAATTAAACGAGTCAGATAATACTGAAAGTAACTGAGGAGAAAGAAGAGAAGAGAATGATTTATAAAATTCTACAGGGAACCCATGAGGTCCAGGAGATTTCCCTGAGGACAATGCAGAAATTGCAGTAGATATTTCTTCTAATGACATAGGCACATTGAGTTTGGCTTTGAAGTCAGATGAAAGTGAGGGGATATTCAGATTCTGTAAAAATTGATCAACAGAGATATTGCCATTCAGAGATTCAGAGGAATAAAGCCGAGAATAAAAATTTTTAAATGCATCATTAATTTCTAAATGATCCGATGTAAAGTCTCCGTTCTCCTTCTGGATCTTTGTAATATGTTGTTTGGCTTTGGAATGCCTCAGCGGATTGGCTAGGAATTTACCAGACTTATCCCCATGAATGTAAAAGGGACTCTTACTTTCGAGAAGTTGGCGTTCGACAGGTTGAGTGGACAGAAGGTTAAATTTAGTTTGGAGTTCAACACGCTTCTTGTATAATTCAGGGTTTTTAGTTTGGGCATATATTTGATCCAATTCTTTAATCTGGTTAATGAGGTCTAATCGATCTGCACAGGATCTTCTGTTGAGATTTGCTGTGTAAGAGATTATTTGCCCCCTCAGATATGCTTTCATGGCATCCCAGACAATCTGGGATGGCACTTCAGGTGATGTATTGGTGTTAAAATAAAAGGTTATCTGATCCTTAATAAATTTTTAAAAATCGTCATCCGCTAGTAAAGTTGAATCAAACCGCCAGTGTTTATTCCTCTGAGGGAGACCAGGCAAATTCAGAGAGAGAGTAATTGGGGCATGGTCAGAGATCAGTATACTCTGATAGTCACAAGAGTGGGCAAATGGAATAAGTTGGTTATCGAGTAAGAAATGATCAATTCTAGTGAAGTTATGGTGAACATGTGAGAAAAAAGAATAATCTCTCTCCGTAGGATGGAGGAAACGCCATATATCAGAGATACCATAATTAGAGAGAAACGATTGGATAGCTAAGGCAGATTTAGTAGGTGGTCTAGTAACAGAGGACGATCGATCCAAATTGGGATCTAACCAACAATTAAAGTCACCACCCAGTATAAGAGAGTATGAGTTTAAGTCTGGTAGTGAGGAAGAAAACCGTTCAAAAAAATTAACATCCTAAAAGTTGGGGGCATACAGGTTTGCTAGTGCAACTTTAGTGTTATATAGTTTGCCAGAAACAATAATAAAACGGCCATTTGTATCAGATATTTTATTATGGAGTTCAAAAGGAATATTTGAGTTAATAAGAATGGAGACACCCCTAGCTTTAGCGGTAAAGGATGAATGAAAATGCTGACCTGCCCACCTTGACAAAAGCCGGGAGTTATCAGAACAACAAATATGAGTTTCTTGAAGGAAAGCAGTGTCAGCTTTGAGATGTTTGATATGTGAGAATACCTTCCTCCTTTTAACAGGGTGATTCAATCCCTTTACGTTCCAGCTCACGAATTTAAGTGCACTAGCCATTATCGATTACTAATGCATAAAAGGCAGAAGGCATATAAAAAGTCAAGCAGTACAATAGCAGTCTGGGAGCAGAGATGTAAACATAGATTTGTAAAATCAAAACATATACATGTCCTGAGCAATAAAGAGATATAATATATACAGTGAGTAATGTTGGAACTAGAAAACCCACCCCACCCAAACAACCCAAAACCAGATGGCTACCAAAACAAGTAGCTAGCTCTACCAAAAAAATTAACCCAAATACAACTTCCAGATCTGTGTCATTAACAGCAGTTCCGTGTAAATGCTATAATAAATAGTAACTAGTTTATGCACTAAAAAACATAACTACAGATTAGAACACCTTCTGCAGGAATATAAAACTTAATACAGAGAAAATCGGAAGAGGACCAAACCTAACCTGCCAGCGAAAAAATTATAGAAGAATAAAATAAGAGAAAGGAAAAAAAAGGGATAAAAAAAAGGACAGGAAGGGGAAAATTATAAATTCAAGACGAGTATTTATCAACCACTTACAGAGAAGAGAGAAAAAAATTCAGAAATTAGAAAAAAGGGGGTGAAGAAAAGAAAAAAGTATAATAAAATAAATAAATATAAAAAGAAGGAAAAATAGATCGGCAATTAAACTGTGAACCAACAAACAGGAAGGCCTTCACTGAAGACTTCAAACCTCCAAAACAAGTTAAAGTCAGTTGTAGAACTCTGTAGATAAAGTTGTACAACAATAAAAGATAGATTACACACACACCAAATCCAGGGAGAGATTGTCAACAGCCCTTAGAGTTTCGATGAATAATGTCTGAATGATTCAAGTAAAGTCTGAGTCCAGAAAAAGTAATTTTACTACGAGAAGTACTGATCCACCATTTTAGGAGGTCTGATCGGGTTCCGAAGATGACTGGATAGCCGGAAGACTTGCCACAAATGCTTCAGCTTCCTTGGCTGACTTAAACCATTTGTATTTTCCAGTGTTAAGCTTGATTCGTAGATCAGCAGGGGAACGAAGAGAGGGTTTGAAACCACGATCAAAAAGCACTTTCATTGCGCCTTTAAACTCAGCGCGCATCTTTAAGGTCTGGGGTGCAAAATCTTCCACAAAGCGAATGGTTGTATCCTGGAAAAGAAAAGAACCTCTGCGATGTGCCTCTACGATCAGACGGTGTTTTACCTGGTATTGATGGAAGCACAAGATTACCGGTCGCGGGCGGTTGCCCAGAATTCCGGGGGTATGTAGACCCGGTGTGCCCGTTCGAGCTCAGGCGGGTTCGGGAGCAAATCTTTCCCGAATATCTCACAGCGAAACTCGGCGAAAAACTTCACTGTTGATCCCTGTTCGGTGGCCTCTGGCAATCCAAGTATTCTAAGATTGCAGCTTCTGCTGCGATTTTCGAGATCCACCGTTTTGAAAAGGAGTTTGTTACACTTTTCCTCCAAGCTGGAACAGGGAGTCTCCCAAGTATCGAACACGACTTTCTAAATCTTCAGAAGTCGAATCGATGCGAGATAAGTGTTGGGCATGTTTGTCCACCTTGTCGTTGATCTGATCAAGCTTGTCCTCCAACTGTTTGAAAGCGGTTTTGAATTCCTTTAAAATTTCGTCTCGGAGCTGACCGAGCGCAGCCAGGGTCTCGTCTGAGAGAGCCGGAGCTTCCTTTCTCCCAGATTTAGAACTCTTGCTAGACTTTGTAAGTTAGATGTTCACAGGCAAGTAAGAGGTACCGAAAAAGTTCCCGACTACGGTTTAAAAAATGGAGACATTTAGTGCAAAGATAGCGACAGTAACGGAACAAAAGTTCGGAGCAGCTAAGCAATCGCCATCTTACCGGAAGTCCTGACAATAAACTTTAACACTGAAGTTGTGAGTGGACCCGATGGAGCCCGAGGTGAGGACCTGTTACTCAGTCTGTGGAGATCGATGGAGTGAAGATCTGTCCCAATGTCTCACAGTCTGGTACTTACCACAGTTTCTGTATTTTACACTCTGGGTTCCTCAGAGCCTCAGACACCAGTTTCACTCCTGAATCTCCCAGTTCATTATTAGCCAGGTCCAGCTCCGTCAGTGAGCGGTTTGTACTGAGAGCGGAGGTGAGATCCACAACACCAGCAGCTGTGAGACCGACAGAACCTAGACTGTGGATCAGAGAGAGATGAGAAGTTTAATCCCAGGGTTTATTAATCCCACTTTCACCAGTACCCACAGTAATGTTCAGTGTTTATTAACCCCACAATTACTGATAACACCAATCTCCAGCATCAGACACCAGTGAGTATAAACATCACTGCACCTTCCGAACTGGAAACACTCAAATCTCCCCAGAACAAATGGCAAAACCCCGGGGACACTGTATATTTGTGTTCACCCTCTACATCCCAGCCCCACTCCACAGTACACCACCACTCTGGACCTTGTGCTCTATACTGAATCACAGGGAGGCAGTGTAACCTTCCACACTCCCAGCTTACCCTCCCCTTGTCCCGTCTCCACAGAAAACCCCGGCAAATCTCCGTGTTCCTCACATTAGTCCCAGACCAACATTGTCCAGGTCTGTGTTCCCAAACATATCTCTCTGTCGGACTGCTGGTGTCCAACTGGTCAGTAATTTTGTGTTGTGCCCGTATCCCCAATAGAACCAGAATAAAGGCAATTTAACTCTCCTTCCACAATGAACAACTACAAGATCAAGGAACTGACTGTGGACTTGCGGAAGGGAAATCAGACAAACTGGCACCAGTCCTCAGTGAGGGGTGAGCGGTGGAAAGGGTGAGTAACAGCAAGTTCCTGGGTGACAACATCTCAGAGAATCTCTCCTGGACCCAGAACAAAGAGGGAACCATGAACGGCTCACACCAGCTTCTCTACATTCCCAGAAGATTAATGAGATTGATTCGTCATCACAGACTGTGACAGACCTCCACAGAGGTACATAGAGAAGCATTCCGACTGGTTGCATCACGGTCTGATTAGAAACTTCAATGTCGAGGAACACAGGACACTACAGACAGTTCCACATCACGTACAACTCTCCCCACCATCGAGGACATTTGCAATCGGCAATGCCTCAGGAAGGTGGCATCTGTCATCAGGAACCCACACCATCTGTCCATGTACTCTTGTCCATGCTGTCATCAGACAGGAGGTACAGGAGCCCGAGAACCCACATCCCAAAGTTCAACAACAGACTATCCACACTACATCGGTTATTGAACTGACCTGAAAGATGCTAATTATAACTACTTCATTTATTTAGAGATACCACATGAAATAGACCTAATCACAGGACATTTGGAAAGACCAGTTCACCTAATACCTTGTATGTCTCTGTACTTGGGAGGAAACTGAAATACAAGGAGGAAACTCAATTACTCACGGAAAAACACACAAACCTTCTCACAGACTTTTCTCCCCGTCTCAGAATAGATTCTGTCAAATTGTTTGTTTACTGTGTAATTAATGTCTGACATGCCTCTAATGATCTGTACTGTTGTTGCACAAAGCTAGTTTTCACAACATTTACACCCTGTTTAGATTTGCCCCTGACAATAAACTTTAGCACTGAAGTTGTGAGTGGACCCCATGGAGACCGAGGTGAGGACCTGTTACTCAGTCTGTGGAGATCGATGGAGTGATGATCTGTCCCAATGTCTCACAGTTTGGTACTTACCACAGTTTCTGTATTTTACACCCTGGGTTCCTCAGAGCCTCAGACACCAGTTTCACTCCTGAATCTCCCAGTTCATTATTAGCCAGGTCCAGCTCCGTCAGTGAGCGGTTTGTACTGAGAGCGGAGGTGAGATCCACAACACCAGCAGCTGTGAGACCGACAAAATCTAGACTGTGGATCAGAGAGAGATGAGAAGTTTAATCCCAGGGTTTATTAATCCCACTTTCACCAGTACCCACAGTAATGTTCAGTGTTTATTAACCCCACAATTACTGATAACACCAATCTCCAGCATCAGACACCAGTGAGTATAAACATCACTGCACCTTCCGAACTGGAAACACTCAAATCTCCCCAGAACAAATGGCAGAACCCCGGGGACACTGTATATTTGTGTTCACCCTCTACATCCCAGCCCCACTCCACAGTACACCACCACTCTGGACCTTGTGCTCGATACTGAATCACAGGGAGGCAGTGTAACCTTCCACACTCCCAGCTTACCCTCCCCTTGTCCCGTCTCCACAGAAAACCCCGGCAAATCTCCGTGTTCCTCACATTAGTCCCAGACCAACATTGTCCAGGTCTGTGTTCCCAAACATATCTCTCTGTCGGACTGCTGGTGTCCAACTGGTCAGTAATTTTGTGTTGTGCCCGTATCCCCAATAGAACCAGAATAAAGGCAATTTAACTCTCCTTCCACAATGAACAACTACAAGATCAAGGAACTGACTGTGGACTTGCGGAAGGGAAATCAGACAAACTGGCACCAGTCCTCAGTGAGGGGTGAGCGGTGGAAAGGGTGAGTAACAGCAAGTTCCTGGGTGACAACATCTCAGAGAATCTCTCCTGGACCCAGAACAAAGAGGGAACCATGAACGGCTCACACCAGCTTCTCTACATTCCCAGAAGATTAATGAGATTGATTCGTCATCACAGACTGTGACAGACCTCCACAGAGGTACATAGAGAAGCATTCCGACTGGTTGCATCACGGTCTGATTAGAAACTTCAATGTCGAGGAACACAGGACACTACAGACAGTTCCACATCACGTACAACTCTCCCCACCATCGAGGACATTTGCAATCGGCAATGCCTCAGGAAGGTGGCATCTGTCATCAGGAACCCACACCATCTGTCCATGTACTCTTGTCCATGCTGTCATCAGACAGGAGGTACAGGAGCCCGAGAACCCACATCCCAAAGTTCAACAACAGACTATCCACACTACATCGGTTATTGAACTGACCTGAAAGATGCTAATTATAACTACTTCATTTATTTAGAGATACCACATGAAATAGACCTAATCACAGGACATTTGGAAAGACCAGTTCACCTAATACCTTGTATGTCTCTGTACTTGGGAGGAAACTGAAATACAAGCAGGAAACTCAATTACTCACGGAAAAACACACAAACCTTCTCACAGACTTTTCTCCCCGTCTCAGAATAGATTCTGTCAAATTGTTTGTTTACTGTGTAATTAATGTCTGACATGCCTCTAATGATCTGTACTGTTGTTGCACAAAGCTAGTTTTCACAACATTTACACCCTGTTTAGATTTGCCCCTGACAATAAACTTTAGCACTGAAGTTGTGAGTGGACCCCATGGAGACCGAGGTGAGGACCTGTTACTCAGTCTGTGGAGATCGATGGAGTGATGATCTGTCCCAATGTCTCACAGTCTGGTACTTACCCCAGTTTCTGTAATTTACACTCTGGGTTCCTCAGAGCCTCAAACACCAGTTTCACTCCTGAATCTCCCAGTTCATTATCACGTAGGTCCAACTCAGTCAGTGAGCAGTTTGTACTGAGAGCAGAGGTGAGATCCACAACACCAGCAGCTGTGAGACCTACAGACTCCAGACTGTGGATCAGAGAGAGATGAGGTTTAATCCCAGGGTTTATTAATCCCACTTTCAGCAATACCCACAGTAATGTTCAGTGTTTATTAACCCCACAATTACTGATAACACCAATCTCCAGCATCAGACACCAGTGAGTATAAACATCACTGCACCTTCCGAACTGGAAACACTCAAATCTCCCCAGAACAAATGGCAAAACCCCGGGGACATTATATATTTGTGTTCACCCTCTACATCCCAGCCCCACTCCACAGTACACCACCACTCTGGACCTTGTGCTCTATCCTGAATCACAGGGAGGCAGTGTAACCTTCCACACTCCCAGCTTTCCCTCCCCTTGTCCCGTCTCCACAGAAAACCCCGGCAAATCTCCGTGTTCCTCACATTAGTCCCAGACCAACATTGTCCAGGTCTGTGTTCCCAAACATATCTCTCTGTCAGACTGCTGGTGTCCAACTGGTCAGTAATTTTGTGTTGTGCCCGTATCCCCAAGAGAACCAGAATAAAGGCAATTTAACTCTCCTTCCACAATGAACAACTACAAGATCAAGGAACTGACTGTGGACTTGCGGAAGGGGAAATCAGACAAACTGGCACCAGTCCTCAGTGAGGGGTGAGCGGTGGAAAGGGTGAGTAACAGCAAGTTCCTGGGTGACAACGTCTCAGAGAATCTCTCCTGGACCCAGAACATTGAGGCAAATATGAACGGCTCACACCAGCTTCTCTACGTTCCCAGAAGATTAATGAGATTGATTCGTCATCACAGACTGTGACAGACCTCCACAGAGGTACATAGAGAAGCATTCCGACTGGTTGCATCACGGTCTGATTAGAAACTTCAATGTGGAGGAACACAAGACACTACAGACAGTTCCACATCACGTACAACTCTCCCCACCATCGAGTACATTTGCAATCGGCAATGCCTCAGGAAGGTGACATCTGTCATCAGGAACCCACACCATCTGTCCATGCTGTCATCAGACAGGAGGTACAGGAGCCCGAGAAAGCACATCCCAAAGTTCAACAACAGACTATCCACACTACATCGGTTATTGAACTGACCTGAAAGATGCTAATTATATCTACTTCATTTATTTAGAGATACCACATGAAATAGACCTAATCACAGGACATTTGGAAAGACCAGTTCACCTAATATCTTGTATGTCTCTGTACTTGGGAGGAAACTGAAATACAAGCAGGAAACTCAATTACTCACGGAAAAACACACAAACCTTCTCACAGACTTTTCTCCCCGTCTCAGAATAGATTCTGTCAAATTGTTTGTTTACTGTGTAATTAATGTCTGACATGCCTCTAATGATCTGTGCTGTTGTTGCACAAAGCTAGTTTTCACAACATTTACACCCTGTTTAGATTTGCCCCTGACGATAAACTTTAGCACTGAAGTTGTGAGTGAACCTGATGGAGCCCGAGGTGAGGACCTGTTACTCAGTCTGTGGAGATCGATGGAGTGATGATCTGTCCCAATGTCTCACAGTCTGGTACTTACCACAGCTTCTGTATTTTACACCCTGGGTTCCTCAGAGCCTCAAACACCAGTTTCACTCCCGAATCTCCCAGTTCATTATCAGCCAGGTCCAGCTCCGCCAGTGAACGGTTTGTACTGAGAGCGGAGGTGAGATCCACAACACCAGCAGCTGTGAGACCGACAGAACCTAGACTGTGGATCAGAGAGAGATGAGAAATTTAATCCCAGGGTTTATTAATCCCACTTTCAGCAATACCCACAGTAATGTTCAGTGTTTATTAACCCAGAATTACTGATAACACCAATCTCCAGCATCAGACACCAGTGAGAATAAACATCACTGCACCTTCCGAACTGGAAACACTCAAATCTCCCCAGAACAAATGGCAGAACCCAGGGGACATTGTATATTTGTGTTCACCCTCTACATCCCAGCCCCACTCCACAGTACACCACCACTCTGGACCTTGTGCTCTATACTGAATCACAGGGGCAGTGTAACCTTCCACACTCCCAGCTTACCCTCCCCTTGTCCCGTCTCCACAGGAAAACCCAGCACATCCCTGTGTTCCTCATGTTAGTCCCAGAGGACATCCTCTGGACATGTTATCACATGACAGCACAACTCCCTCTCCGTCTGTCCAAATATTCTGTGGCCACAGAGTCAACCTCGGAGGGGACTCCACTTGATAAAGTATGTAAAAGGTTAAAACGTTAAACAATAGCAGCCTGCTTTTCTGAAAGAAATCGCTGATGATCAACAGAAGTGCTAATTTTGTTATTCAATGCTGAGCAATATTTCTTTTTGATGGTAGGGTTTCAGGATGCTGATCTCCTTGTGCAGTCATGCATAGAGATAGGGCAGCTCCGGTCTGTTTTGTGTATCAGGTCATTATGCCTATTTTGTAATTTGTCTCTCAGTACTGTCAAGCAATACTGTGACTCCAGCTTGGTGGGTGTGGGTGTGTGTGGGTGTGTGGGTGTGGGTGTGGGTGTGGGTGTGGGGGTGTGGGTGTGGGTGTGGGTGTGTGTGTGTGTGTGTGTGTGTGTGTGTGTGTGTGTGTGTGTGTGTGTGTGTGTGTGAGAGTCTGTGTGTGAGTCTGTGTGTGTGTGTGTGTGTGTGTGTGTGGAGGGGTTATTTGAACGACTATATTCATTCTGTAAAGGGAATTGTGAGTTAGTTGGTGGATTAGGCAGGAACAGTCACAGTTTGTGACTAACTGAGTAAGCCCCGGGTGCTTTAAATAAAGAGTTTGTACTCATACGGTCTCTGAGCGACTTTATCCAGATACGACTTCCACATTTGGCGCTGCGAGCAGGATACCAACATAGGGACTGTGACACGGAGGCAGGCTGAGTAAGTGACAGACCAAAAATCCTATCTGCCGGGACTGATCGGACCTGCAAAGACGAATTGTCTTTGTCGCACCCTGCGATACAGGTGTGAGTCTCTGCCCCTCGCTCGGACCTCAGCACAGAACCTTGAGGGGACCCAGATCCAATCTGCTGAGAGACTCATATAAGGTAGGACAATTATTTGAAAAGTGGACATCTGATACCATGTCTGGTAAAGAAAAAAGAAAGGATAATTGGATACAATTGGATTGGTGGCACGGGTCGGGTAAAATTTGAAGTTGTCTAAGAATTAAAGTCGGGTAAACGAACCAGGAAAATTGAACAGTAGATACTGTGCGCAGGTATCGGGTAACAAAGTCAGGTAAGAATCAACAGAACTGAGCAGCAGACATCGTGCCTGGTAAAAAGACAAAAACATGGGACAAGATCTGTTGTGTGATTTAAAAAAAGGTACAGGAACTTCACTTGGCAAAAAGAATGAATTGTTTCATGATAAAGAGAGGGATTTATGTGTTTTAAGTGTTTATTACATAAGAAATTGGGGGACGAAGTGCGGCCATGGGAAGGGACTTGTGACGTGACAAGCCGTAAAAATGGTCCAGAAAAAGTCCAGACGTAATAAATGCAAAACCTTGATCAAGGATTAAAACCTGGGGGACAAATGGGGAATGAAATACAGGATCACTGAGTGTGTGTCTTCAGACTCCTGTACCTCCTCCCTGATGGCGGAGGGGAAGAGGCTGTTCCTGAATCTCTGAGTGTGTGCCTTCAGGCTTCTGTACCCCCTCCCTGATGGCGGAGGGGAAGAGGCTGTTCCTGAATCGCTGAGAGTGTGCCTTCAGGCTCCTGTACCTCCTCCCTGATGGCGGAGGGGAAGAGGCTGTTCCTGAATCGCTGAGTGTGTGTCTTCAGGCTCCTGTACCTCCTACCTGATGGCGGAGGGGAAGAAGCTGTTCCTGAATCGCTGAGTGTGTGTCTTCAGGCTCCTGTACCTCCTACCTGATGGCGGAGGGGAAGAGGCTGTTCCTGAATCGCTGAGTGTGTGCCTTCAGGCTTCTGTACCTCCTACCTGATGGCGGAGGGGAAGAAGCTGTTCCTGAATCGCTGAGTGTGTGTCTTCAGGCTCCTGTACCTCCTACCTGATGGCGGAGGGGAAGAGGCTGTTCCTGAATCGCTGAGTGTGTGCCTTCAGGCTCCTGTACCTCCTCCCTGATGGCGGAGGGGAAGAAGCTGTTCCTGAATCGCTGAGTGTGTGTCTTCAGGCTTCTGTACCTCCTACCTGCTGGTAACAGTGAGAAAAGGGTATGCCCTGGGTGCTGGAGGTCCTTAATAATGGATGCTGCCTTTCTGAGACACCGCTCCCTGACCATTGCTTAACTAATCTGTTGGAGTTCTTCGAGGATGTAACCAGGAAGTTAGACGGGGGAGATCCAGAGGATGTAGTGTACCTCGATTTTCAGAAGGCATTTGATAAGGTCCCACGTAGAAGATTGGTGGGTAAAATCAAAGCTCAGGGCATCGGGGGGAAGGCATTGACATGGATATAAAACTGGTTGGCAGACAGAAAGCAAAGGGTAGCGGTGAATGGGTGTTTCTCGGAATGGCAGGTGGTGACTAGTGGGGTGCCACAGGGCTCGGTATTGGGACCACAGCTGTTTACGATTTACGTCAACGATTTAGATGAAGGCATTGAGAATAACATCAGCAAATTTGCTGATGATACTAAGCTGGGTGGCAGTGTGACATGTGATGAGGATGTTAGGAGAATTCAGGGTGACTTGGATAGGCTGGGTGAGTGGGCAGATACTTGGCAGATGGCGTTTAATGTGAATAAGTGTGAGGTTATCCGCTTTGGGAGTAAGAACAGGAAGGCAGATTATTATCTGAATGGTGTAGAGTTGGGTAAGGGAGTAGTACAAAGAGATCTCGGAGTCCTTGTTCATCAGTCACTGAAGGTGAATGAGCAAGTGCAGCAGGCAGTGAAGAAGGCTAATGGAATGCTGGCCTTTATTACAAAGGGAATTGAGTACAAGAGCAAGGAAATCCTCTTGCATTTGTACAGGGCCCTGGTGAGACCACACCTGGAGTATTGTGTACAGTTTTTGTCTCCAGGGTTAAGGAAGGACATCCTGGCTGTAGAGGAAGTGCAGCGTAGATTCACGAGGTTAATTCCTGGGATGTCTGGACTGCCTTACGCAGAGAGGTTAGAGAGACTGGGCTTGTCCACACTGGAATTAAGGAGATTGAGAGAGGATCTGATTGAAACATATAAGATTATTAAGGACTTGGACAAGATAGAGGCAGGAAATATGTTCCAGATGCTGGGAGAGTCCAGTACCAGAGGGCATGGTTTGAGAATAAGGGGTAGGTCATTTAGGACAATTTCTTCTCCCAGAGAGTTGTGGGGGTCTGGAATGCACTGCCTCGGAAGGTAGTGGAGGCCAATTCTCTGGATGCTTTCAAGAAGGAGCTAGATAGGTATCTTATGAATAGGGGAATCAAGGGATATGGGGACAAGGCAGGAACCGGGTATTGATAGGAATTGACCAGCCTTGATCTCAAAATGGCGGTGCAGGCTCAAAGGGCCGAATGGTCTACTTCTGCACCTATTGTCTATTGTCATATCCTGGGTACTTTGTAGGCTAGTGCCCAAGATGGAGCTGACTAGATCTACAACCTTCTGCAGCTTCTTTCGGTCCTGTGCAGTAGCCCCTCCATACCAGACATTGATGCAACTATAGAAGTTTTGGAGTGTAGTTGTTGACGTGCCAAATCTCTTTAAGCTCCTGACAGCAGCTAAAATACTGCTGCGAGAAGTAATTCCCCAGTATACTGAGTTCAGATAATGGTCCCCATTATGTAGCAAAAGTAAATGAGGAAACTTGCAAAGCCTTATCCATCCAACAACAAGTCCACCGCCAGGCTGCAGGTACAGTGAAGAGGGTAAATGGCAAAACTTACAGAGCAAACTGAGCGTAATTGGTTAAAGGTATTGCCCTTAGCATTATTCCGTTTGAGGGTCACCTCCCGAAAAAACACGGGATTATCGGCAGCTGAAATAATCTTTGGAAAGCCCCTAAGGACTCCATGGGATTCCATGCAGCCTCTCTCTCTTGATATAAACGGGCTGCCTAACTAAGATTCTCCAAGCCTTACATTCACAGGTGCATCAGGCATACAAGGACGAAGACGATACAACAAGGTGACTACCCCAACATCGAACCCGAGGACTACGTACCATATAACCTTGACAGCACGGAAACAGGCAATCTCTACCCTTCTAGTCCGTGCCGAATGCTTTTTCTTACCTAGTCCCACTGACCTGCACTCAGCCCATAACCGGTACTAATTAAGAACTGGTACCATTCCAAGTACAGCTCACCACACGCACGGCTGTCAAGTTGGAAGGACAACCGCAGTGGATACATCGTACAGACTGTAAAAAAATTACAGACTAAGGACCCTATTACGGACTTCACCATGTACTGGGCTGTTGTCTTTTGCGGGCTTCCAGTCAACTGAAGTCATACATAAGGGCAGCAGCAATGGTCACCAAAGACGTAGCAGCTCCCCACAGGTTAGAACCATCTTTTCCCCAAGGCCCACTCAGGGAATAGTTCCCCAAGTGCCGTGGCCCAAACATCCCCGACTGTCTGATTTTGCCCATAATACTTTCCTGGCCCTTTGCCACAAATATGCCAAACACTAAGAAGTAGGGGAATGCTGGATATGTGCACAAGTACCCTCGCATGGGTACAGTGGTACTATGGTACGGTCGTCAGTGATCCCCCTCAATTCTAGCAAGGAACTCTCTGCTTGGGGGCTTCTCTAATAACACCCGGGGTAATGAAGTCCAGAATTGCAGGGGGATCCCCAGCGATTGTTTTGAAGAGTGGTACCTCAGGTCCCTGTTGAATATGACCTCCTCCCCTGAAGCCTCTTGGCCACACTTACGTGTGTCCCGCACCCGGGTGGCAAATACATCTTGTCACTGCAGACACCAGGGAAACTTTTCCAGGGGAACTGCACTTGCATCATCTATAATTATAATGTTAATGGTGGGCTTCTCCCTCAGTGCTGTACTCGGTCGCTTTCTCTGTGAAGGAGTTCTGCTGTAATTACTGCTTTGTTGATCATCTAATGATCTAAAGGAAGTTATGATAAAGTATGTAAAAGGTTTCACACTTCGTTAAACAATAGCATCCTGTTTTTCTGAAAGAAATCGCTGATGATCAACAGAAGTGCTAATTTTGTTATTCAATGCTGAACAATATTTCTTTTTGATGGTAGGGTTTCAGGATGCTGATCTCCTTGTGCAGTCATGCATAGAGATAGGGCAGCTCCAGTCTGTTTTGTGTATCAGGTCATTATGCCTATTTTGTAATTTGTCTCTCAGTACTGTCAGGCAATACTGTGACTCCAGCTTGGGGGGGTGGGGTGCGTGTATATCTGAACGACTATATCCATTCTGTAAGGGGAATTGTGAGCTAGTTACTGGACCGGGCAGGAACAGTCACAGACTGACTGACTAAGTCCCGGGTGCTTTGAATAAAGAGTTTCTACTTATACGGTCTCTGAGTGACTTTATCCGGATTCAACTTCCACACACTCACCACCTACGTTAACTGTACATCCCAACCCAGTCACCCCACCGACACAATGCTGCCTTGGGGAAACACCCACACTCCAAACCGGTTTCACCTCAGCAAGAATATTCTCCAACCCCACACTGAGAGCTGAGGTTTGGATCGATTTACAGTTCAGTGAGAATATTAAACCAGCTCCAGGTCAAAGTTGGAGAACTAAAGTTACCGAAACACTGAGTCAAGTTTAAATCAATCAGTGAGAAATGTTCAACACACAATCTGACCCTGAACATTTTGTGGTCTGACGCCTTTCTCTGTGGGACTGATGGTGTCCAATGGTCAGTAATTTCCTGTTGTGTCCGTGACCCCACAGGGAACTGGGTAAAGGAAGCTCAACTATCCTTTCACACACACATCCCCTGCAGTGTGAGCTGATTCCACCTCAGACCCACTCCCCAGATACACACTGTGACCTGAGGTGGACAGGCTACATTGAAAACACTCCGACCCTTGCAGGGCAGATGGTGCCCGAGGTGAGGGCTTGTTATTTGGGTTGTGCAGCAGCGTAGACAATTGATGTAAATCTCCACAGGTAACCATCAACGGTTTGAACAGTGACGCAGGGGTTCATCAGGATAGAACTGGGACATAATTGGAACTTTACCCACACAAACATCAACAGACTACCAGTCTGATACTTACCCCAGTTTCTGTATTTTACACTCCGGGTTCCTCAGAGCCTCAGACAACAGTTTCATTCCCCCATCTCCCAATTCACTGTAACTCAGGTCCAGCTCCACCTCTCTCAGTGAGTGGTTTGTACTGAGATCGGAGATGAAGTGCTCAAACTCAGATGTGAAATGATCAGCTGTCAACCTGATGGACGGAGAGGAAACAGAAGAGAGAAACAAACAGATTCAGTGTCAGTCTCCACAGGTCACCATCAACGGTTTGAACAGTGACGCAGGGGTTCATCAGAACAGAACTGGGGCATTATTGGAACTTTACCCACACAAACATCAACAGACTCACAGTCTGGTACTTACCCCAGTTTCTGTATTTTACACTCCGGGTTCCTCAGAGCCTCAGACAACAGTTTCATTCCCCAATCTCCACGTTTATTGTACTCCTCACTAAACACAGAGCAAGAAACACTGTTACCAAAGTGGCCCTGAAGTAATTTCTCTCTCTGTAACGTTTTCTCTCTCACACTCCCATCTGGGTGTTTATATCTACTCTCAGGGGATCAATCCCACCAGCCCGATACCCCCTCTCCCCACTTCCCTGTACCCGTCACTTATTCTCTCTCACACTCCCATCTGGGTGTTTATATCTACTCTCAGGGGATCAATCCCACCAGCCCGATACCCCCTCTCCCCACTTCCCTGCACCCCCGTCACATTCTCTCTCACACTTCCATCTGGGTGTTTATATCTACTCTCAGGGGATCAATCCCACCAGCCTAATACCCCCTCTCCCCATTTCCCTGTACCCGTCACTTATTCTGTCGCACACTCCCATCTGGGTGTTTATATCTACTCTCAGGGGATCAATCCCACCAGCCTAATACCCCCTCTCCCCTCTTCCCTGTACCCGTCACTTATTCTGTCGCACATTCCCATTCTTTTTACCACTAACCTACACCAGTGGGAACTGACAGCCACCAGTTACCCCCTCGACCTGCAGGTGTCTGGAGTGAGGGAGAAAACTGGATCACCTGGGAAAACCCACAGTCACAGGGGGAGCGTGCAAACTCCACACAGACAACAGAGGCTGGGGTTGAATTCTGGTCATGGGAGCTGAGAGGCAGCTGCACTAACTTTTTTTAAAATCAAGATATACTTTATTTAAAAATAAAATTGTGTAAAATAAACCTTCAATGACTCATTCTTTTACAAATGTTTCCATTACAGACTTTACATTCCCACACTTTTGCCACCCACGTGGCACTCTGTTATTCCATATTTACATACACTTGTTCAGGGGTAAACACCCTGCCCCCCTACCCCTCAACTCCCACGGGAGAAGAACCGTAGACTCTGGTCTTTCCCCACTGGGCCCTTGCAGTGGCTCCGCCAAGTTTGAGAGCGTCCCTCAGCACGTACTCCTGCAGCCGAGAATGTGCCAGCCGGCTCCACTCAGCCACGGACATTCCCATGCGCTGGTAGACCATCAAGTTTCGGGCTAACCAAAGAGCGTCCTTCACCGAGCTGATGGTCTGCCAGCAGCACCGGATGTTGGTCTCCGTGTGCGTCCCCGGGAATAGCCTGTAAATCAGGGACACCTCGGTTACGCAGCTGCTGGGGATGAACCTCGACACTGCCCCTTCCATCCTCCTCCACACCTTCTCCACGAACCCACAGTGTGCTAAGAGGTGGGTCACCAACTCCTCCTCACTGCAGTCCTCCCGTGGGCAGAGGGGTATGGAGACGACCTTCCGGGCGTACAGGAGCCATCGGACTGGGAGGGTCCCTCTCACCGCCAGCCAGGCGAGGTCTTGATGCCTGTTGGTGAGGTCTGGCGATGAGGCATTTTGCAAGATGAACTGGACAGTCTGATCAGGGAACCACCCCACTGTGTCCATCACGTCTTTCTCCCGCAGTGCCCACAGGACCTTACGTGCTGACCACTGCCTGATGGCCCTGTGGTCAAAGGCGTGGACCTGAAAGAACTTCTCTACGAAGGACAGGTATGGCGGCAATGACCAGCTGACGGGTGTTGCACGGGAAGGGCCCAGACCCATCCTTCGTAGCCAGGGCGACAGGTAGAACCTGGGCACGTAGTGGTACTTGGTGCCCACGTACCTGGGATCCACACACAACCTGATTCAGCCACACACGAAGCTGGCCATCAGGGTGAGGGTGACATTGGGGACATTTTTGACCCCGTTGTCCAGGGACTTGTGCATGGTGGGCCGTCTGACCCGCTCCATCTTGGATCTCCGGACGAATCTGAAGATGGCTCGGGTGATTTCCGAGCTGAAGGAGCGGGGGACTAGCCGCACCTGCAACAAGTACAGCAGCCCTGAGAGCACCTCACACCTGATGACCAGGTTCTTGCCCACTATCGATAGGGAGCGCCTTCCCCACAGTCCCAGTTTCTTTTTGGCCTTGCCAGTTCCTGTTGCACACCTCGGCCCCTCCAAACCAGATCCCCAACACCTTCACGTGATCAGACCTGATGGTGAAGGGGACGCTGGATTGGCCGGGCCAGTTGCCGAAGAGCATGGCTTCGCTCTCTGTGCGGTTGACCCTGGCCCCCGATGCCAGCTCGAACCATTCACAGATGCTGATCAGTCTGCGAACTGACCGCGGATCAGAGCAGAAGACGGTGACGTCGTCCATGGACGGGGAGGTTTTGACTTGGGTCCCTCCACTGCCTGGCAGCGTCACCCCTCATCCCTCCTGATGGTTTCGGCAAAGGGTTGTTCATGTGCTGCAGACAAGACAGGGGAGAGAGGGCAGCCCTGCCCGACTCCAGACCTGATGGGGAAGCTGTCTGTTTCCCACCCATTGACCTGGACTGCACCACAGATGTCTGTGTAGAGCAGTTGGATCCAATTCCGGATTCCCTCCCCGAATCCCACTTTGGAGAGTCCATCCGCCATGTACGTGTGCAATATGCTGTCGAAAGCTTTCTCCTGGTCCAAGCTGACCAGGCAGGCGTCTACCCCTGTCCTGCACGTAGGCGATGGTGTCTCTGAGCTGCATGAGGCTGTCTGAGATCTTCCTGCCCGGTACAGCACAGGTTTGGTCCGGGTGGATCACCTGCTCCAGTGCAGACTTGACCCTGTTGGCGATAGTCTTGGACAGGATCTTGTAGTCCACATTCAGGAGTGAGATGGGCCTCCAATTTCTAATGTCTTCCCTCTCCCCCTTCTGCTTGTAGATGAGGGTGATGATGCCCTTCCGCATGGATTCTGACATGCTGCCTGCCAGGAGCGTAGCGTTGTACACTTCCAGCAGGTCGGGGCCCATCCGGTTCCACAGAGCCGAATACAACTCGACCGGTAAGCCGTCGCTTCCTGGAGTCTTACCCGACTCAAAGGAACGGACGGAGCCCGTCAGCTCGTCCAGGGTCAGCGGCTGCTCCCGACTCTCCCGTCGCCTCCGGGAGTCCTACCCGACTCAAAGGAACGGACGGAGCCAGTCAGCTCGTCCAGGGTCAGTGACTGCTCCAGACTCTCCCGTCGCCTCCGGGAGTCCTACCCGACTCAAAGGAACGGACGGAGCCAGTCAGCCCGTCCAGGGTCAGTGACTGCTCCAGACTCTCCCGTCGCCTCCGGGAGTCTTACCCGACTCAAAGGAACGGACGGAGCCCGTCAGCTCGTCCAGGGTCAGCGGCTGCTCCAGACTCTCCCGTCGCTTCCGGGAGTCCTACCCGACTCAAAGGAACGGACGGAGCCCGTCAGCTCGTCCAGGGTCAGCGGCTGCTCCAGACTCTCCCGTCGCTTCCGGGAGTCCTACCCGACTCAAAGGAACGGACGGAGCCAGTCAGCTCGTCCAGGGACAGTGACTGCTCCAGACTCTCCCGTCGCTTCCGGGAGTCTTACCCGACTCAAAGGAATGGACGGAGCCAGTCAGCTCGTCCAGGGTCAGTGACTGCTCCAGACTCTCCCGTCGCTTCCGGGAGTCCTACTCGACTCAAAGGAACGGACGGGGCCAGTCAGCTCGTCCAGGGTCAGCGGCTGCTCCGGACTCTCCCGTCGCTTCCGGGAGTCCTACCCGACTCAAAGGAACGGACGGGGCCAGTCAGCTCGTCCAGGGTCAGTGACTGCTCCAGACTCTCCCGTCGCCTCCGGGAGTCCTACCCGACTCAAAGGAACGGACGGAGCCAGTCAGCTCGTCCAGGGTCAGCGGCTGCTCCGGACTCTCCCGTCGCTTCCGGGAGTCCTACCCGACTCAAAGGAACGGGTGGAGCCCGTCAGCTCGTCCAGGGTCAGTGACTGCTCCAGACTCTCCCGTCGCCTCCGGGAGTCCTACCCGACTCAAAGGAACGGGTGGAGCCCGTCAGCTCGTCCAGGGTCAGTGGCTGCTCCAGACTCTCCCGTCGCTTCCGGGAGTCCTACCCGACTCAAAGGAACGGGTGGAGCCTGTCAGCTCGTCCAGGGTCAGTGGCTGCTCCGGACTCTCCCGTCGCTTCCGGGAGTCCTACCCGACTCAAAGGAACGGGTGGAGCCCGTCAGCTCGTCCAGGGTCAGTGGCTGCTCCAGACTCTCCCGTCGCTTCCGGGAGTCCTACCCGACTCAAAGGAACGGACGGAGCCCGTCAGCTCGTCCAGGGTCAGTGACTGCTCCAGACTCTCCCGTCGCCTCCGGGAGTCCTACCCGACTCAAAGGAACGGACGGGGCCAGTCAGCTCGTCCAGGGTCAGTGACTGCTCCGGACTCTCCCGTCGCTTCCGGGAGTCCTACCCGACTCAAAGGAACGGACGGAGCCAGTCAGCTCGTCCAGGGTCAGTGGCTGCTCCAGACTCTCCCGTCGCTTCCGGGAGTCCTACCCGACTCAAAGGAACGGACGGAGCCAGTCAGCTCGTCCAGGGTCAGTGACTGCTCCAGACTCTCCCGTCGCTTCCGGGAGTCTTACCCGACTCAAAGGAACGGACGGGGCCAGTCAGCTCGTCCAGGGTCAGTGGCTGCTCCGGACTCTCCCGTCGCCTCCGGGAGTCCTACCCGACTCAAAGGAACGGACGGAGCCAGTCAGCTCGTCCAGGGTCAGTGACTGCTCCCGACTCTCCCGTCGCTTCCGGGAGTCTTACCCGACTCAAAGGAACGGACGGAGCTAGTCAGCCCGTCCAGGGTCAACGGCTGCTCCAGACTCTCCCGCTTGCCGTCGTCTAAGATCTGCGTGATAGACGACAGGAAGCTGCAGGAGGCTGTGGAGTCTGCGGACTTTTCTCTGTACAGACCGGCATAGAAGAACCTGCAGATCCTCAGTATGTCTGTCTGCGAGGACGCAACTGAGCCGTCCTCTTCCTTTAGGTTGTGGATCACAGAGCTCCCCCGTGCACCTTTTGGAAGAAGAATCGTGAACACGTCTCATCCTGCTCCACGGTTTGGACCCTCGATCGGAAGATGATCTTGGAGGACTCAGCGGCAAAGTGCTGGGCTTGCCGGCCCTTCACCTCCCGCAGTTCCTCCCTGACATCCACCCCGCTCGACAGCAGAAAGAGGAGTTGCTGCAACTCTGTCTGGACTGAGCCGTCCGGTCGTGTCCAGGTGGCTTGCGGCTGAGCTCCACCCGTGGGGGTGCCAAAGGCGTCGTGCAGCTTGGCTGTCTTCACCGTATCCGTCAGGAACCTGGATGTATTGCCGGATCGTCCAGCCGCATCAGTGGTGCAGTTGAAGTCTCCGGCCGGAACGACCGGTCGGGCCGTCACCAGCAGCGGTGGGAGCGGTGAGGAGATTAACCCGCAATGGGTTGAATCCTGCGACCTGTTCTGTCCAGTGTCTTCTCTCTCCATCTCCCCCCGAACAAAGCCCCAGTCCCAACATTGGTATCCCTCACCTGGGAGGAAAACCTCCCCTAATTGGACAGCAGACATTCCTCATCATCCGTTAAATTCAACAATAACCCAGACGGGTAGAAAGCAGAACAGATTGCTCACGGACACTTCTATCTTTGCTGGTAAGACACCCAGTTATGGGGTATTGCACACCTCACGCCACTCGCCCCACACGGTAATCGGCCGGAGCGGAGTGCCCCGGTATTTGACGTCTGCTACCAGGAGGCGCCCGGCAACCACCTCTTTGACTTGGGTGATTGAGAAGTTGCCTCCCTGTAGCAGAATCCCCAAGCCGGAAGTGTGACAGTCATTACCCCCGACCACACCGACAAACCCCGGGTCCACCAACGAGACCAACTCCGGCTGCCGCATCGCCCGGTACTCTTCAAACTGCGCACATTAATAGATGCCAATGAAATGTCCGCCGTGGTTTAAAGTTCTTCATTGCAACAGCACACCGTCCTCACCTCCACAGTCCTGTGTCATCATGCCCACCGCCTTTGTGAAGTCCTTCACCTTCTGTGGGCTCAGGAACTGCAGGTCATCCTGCCCTGGGTGTGGCAGTTCTGGTTCTCTGCCTGGGGGCTTGGTGTCTCCCAGGCCTGCTGCCCCTTCAGGCTGTGGGGCGCCAGACGTGGCTCCGCTCCCGGGTTCCCGGAGCTGGGGGTCTCTGGTGGTCTCCGCCTCCTGTACTCCCTCCTGGGGGGTGGCCAGCAGACTCTCCCCACTCTCTCTCTCTCCTCTCCGCTGGCTTTGCCTGCCACTTCCTCTGCCGGGGCTGCTGCTGGCCTCCCCCAACTCCTTCCTCCTCCGAAGTGGACAGGTTACCGGAGGCTGCGTGGTCCCCTGCCCTTCTCTTTCCGTTCTCCTTCCGCTCCGCCCTCTGTCGTTTGGCCGGAGCGTTCTGGGCCCTCTTCCGTTTGCCCACAACCCTCCAGCCTTCCTCCCCCTCGGCTCTCCCCTCCTCCATGAACTGCTCCTCTTTACCCTGTGGCGGGGCCTGGAGGGTCTGCGAGGGGGTGGGGGCACTCGGGGTGGCCGCGCCTTCTTCCCTTCTGGCGTCTTCTGTCGTTGCGGGTGCCGCCTCTGCAGGGGTGGTGGGTATCGCCGAACCTGCCGGGGCCCTTTCAGTGCCAGCACCTCCCTGGGTCGCCTGTGCATAGGTGCCAGAACGTTTCGGACAGGCCCCGTACAGATGGTCCAGAAACCCAAGATGTCCTTCACGTACCAAGCGAGGAATGTAAGACGTCAACCACCGGCACGTACGGGTTGAACATCTGTACGGTGGCAGTCCATTCCTGCTGACTGGCAGCAAAGAGGGGCTGTGCTTGTAACAGGAACAGCTGCGCCTCTCTCCCCTTCTCCTGGAACAGCTGGAGCATCTTCTGCCACCCTGCGGGTCGTCGAAGTCCTGGACGCAGTAGACGTCATCAACTGTGAATCCACAACAGTCCATCAGGACCTTCTGGATGAATGTCTCCCTCCTGAAGCAGTTGCCCTCGCTTTGGCATTGCATCGTCAGCCGGACAGTGTTCTTGATGCCCGGGCATCAAGAACCTACACACCAGTGGGAACTGACAGCCACCAATTACCCCCTCAACCTGCAGGTTTCTGGAATGAGGCAGAAAACTGGATCACCTGGGGAAATCCACAGTCACAGGGGGAGCGTGCAAACTCCACACAGACAACAGAGGCTGGGATTGAAGTCTGGTCATGGGAGCTGAGAGAAAGCAGCACTAACTCTCGTGACACTTCACCACACTACAGAGAGGGTGCAGGTTCTGTGAATACTCCCACCCTCCATCCCTTATTCCCTACCACCTCCAACTCCCTGTGACATCTTCCTGATGTGAATCTCTTCGATCGCAGAATAGAAAACAAACTGATAAACCTGTGCTCGGTGTCAGAGAAACTCATCTGGGTCCCGGTCCCTCTTGCATGATTCAGATCCTCAGACACCTCAACGCACAGGTTGGCTGAATTTACATCCAGGGTCTCATAGACTGGAGGGAGAAGCAGAGAATCAGAGAGATCCAGAGGATGGTGGGGAGGAGGGAGGTGGGTGTGAGGAGGCGGACAGAGTTGTCCCAAAACAAAGGGAACTGGAAATCTTCGATAGTTCAGGCAACATCTGAGACAGAGAGAGTCTGAGTGTCTGTGAGAGAGAGACACACACACATGATTCACCTCTCTCTTCCCCTCTCCCCACCTCTGTGTCTCTATCTACCTCTGAGAGGGAGAAGGGCGATGGGGGGAGGGAATAGGGTGAGATGGGGGTGAGGGAGGGTGGAGTGGGAGGCTGAGCAGAGGGGCTGACAGTGTGACATTGAGAGAGAAAGGGGGTGATTGCGAGAGTGAGAGATATGGGGGAGAGTTAGAAAGCAACAGAAACAGATAGAGACATGAAAATAGGGAGATATAGAGAGGCAGAGACAGAAAGGGAGATATAGAAAAACAGATAAAGACAGAGAGAATCTGAGAGAGTGAGAAATTGACATATTTCGAGATAGACATAAATTGACAGAGATACATAGCGAGAGAAAGACAGAGACCGATAGAGATAAACAGGGATGAAGTGAGAGTCAGTGATAAAGAAAGACCAAAAATAGAGTGATATTCAGGGTAGAGACAAAGAAAGTGATAGAGATAGAGAGATGGAGTCTCACTCCAGTTGATCGTCATATGCACAAGTACCACTACCTACAGGATCCCTTTAACAATTACCATTTCAGTCCATGTAACTTCACTTTTATAACAAACCAGAACACAGAAATTGATGCAAACTCTACCTTGCTTCATGGCATCAAACATCCCTCTCAATATTGTGTCCCTGAATTCTCCGATGGTTACGGCACCTTCGGTTACAGACAATGTCGGAGCTTCCTCACTAACCCTGTAAAATCAAACAGTGGGTTATAAAGTCACTGGAACTATTACCTGAGATGTTTTTACCAAACGGTGCAGAGTTTCAGTAAAGGGTCTGTCCTACCTCCTGTCCTGACACAACTCCTCCTGTAATAAATAAAACACAGATCTGAATTGACTGGGACTGAACATCCACGTTCTCACTGCGAGGGACGGCGAATGGATTTTAACGCGAGGTTCAGGGGAACATTACATTTAGGCTGCACAAAGAGATCAATAACTCAGCATGCAGGTTCCAGCAGCTCAATCCCGGGGAAGACCAGAGAGACTCTTGATCTATTAGTTTGGTGACAAGAGCAGGTCTGCTCCAGAACAGACTGTGGGCTTTCACTCAACAACAATCCCTCACCTTCAGAAACGTCGCACTGTCTTCCTCATTCATCTGTTTCTGCAACTTGGAGAGTTTCTCCTCTACAGAGGTTAAATTCTCTTCAATCTCCTGAAGATTTTTCTCCATGGTGTTCAGAATCTTCTCCTCCTCTGCCCTGAGATCACTCAGTAGGCGCTGCTCTCTCTCAGCCAGAACCTGGTGTATTTTAGCAAATTCAGATGTGATGTTGGCCTGCAGACTGTGTGACTGTTCCTGTCAAATGAAAGGTGGTGGTTGATGTTACTGTCATTAGACCATAAGACAAAGGAGCAAATTTAGGTCATTTGGCCCATCACGTCTGCTCCACCATTCAATCATGACTGATTTTTTCTTCCCACCTCCTTAGCCCCACTTGTTCCTACGTGATGCGTTCTAAGTACTGGTGAGGTAAATCTTATTAAAGGCATTGGGAGCGGCATGGCTTCTGTGCCTTTACACCAAGTAACTTTACAGTCACGGCTGGCTTCGGGACCTGTTAAGACAGGGCTATGCTCCAGTTTAATGGTGGAAGATGTTACTCTGTTGGCAGATGGTAAAGTTGTTCCTGCAGTGCTGTTGACAACTAAGCCAACTACTGACGACCCACAGATGGATTTTAACATTTATCCCTTCTGCTCAGTAACTCACAGTATGGCTAAAAAGTCTGCCGACGCAGACGGTTCTGTGCAGCATGATTCTGATACCCATGATAGCCAAAATCGAGATTCAGGTAGTGATGGCCTGTCAGAGACTTTTCTGCCCTCATTATTTCAGCAGAATTCAAGTAGTAAACCTGATGAGAAAGATTTATCCCTGTCTAAGAAGAAGTTTATAGCAGAACAGAACTGAGACCCTGCGAGTGAAGCTTAAACAGCTCTCTCAGATGATGAGCTTAAGAAAGTGCCAGCAGGGTATTATCTCAAGGATGGAGTGATAATGAGGAAGTGGAGGCCACCTGCTATACCAGCGAGTGAGGAATGGGCAATTGTTCACCAAGTTGTAGTTCCTCAAGTTTATAGAACTGAAATTTTAACTTTGGCCCACAGTCTGCCCTTAGGTGGCCATTTTGGTGTAAATAAAACTGTAAACAGGATTATGAAAGAATTTTTCTGGCCTAATTTGAGGAAAGATGTTGTGACCTTTTGTCGAACCTGTTGCACTTGTCAAGTTGTGGGTAAACCGAATCAGGTCACCCCGGTGGCCCCACTGTGGTCTGAACCTGCATTCGGTGAACCCTTTTCCAAAGTTATTGTGGATTGTGTTGGTCCATTGCCAAAGACTAAAGCTGGCCATCAGTACTTGCTGACTATCATGTGTACAGCATCCAGAATCCTGGAAGCCATAGCCCTCAGAAATATGAAAGCTAAAATTATGCCAAATGCTCTCATCACATTTTGTTTCATTTTTAGAATTTTCTTATTGGTACATAATCTTCTACAGCTATAAGATGATACAAAACTTCAACAAATTAATATATACACAACCTGAAGAAAATAAAAACTGATCGTAATTCATAAAAATGAAAAAAAAATTATATGTAAGGAAAGGAAAGAAAAAAAAGAACCCCATCTAGCTAAGAAAAAAAACCCACTGACTACAAAAAAAGGGGAAAAACCCCATAAGGAATCAACCCCCAGAGCAATATGTCTTACCATATGTATATATATAAGGAAACCATATAAAGTAATTCAAATTAAAAGATAATATTTGGCAAAAGAGCCCCATCTTCTCTCAAGATCAAATCGGGGATCAAAAGTTCTACTTCTAATTTTTTCCAAACTGGGACATAACATTACTTGATAAAACCATTCAATTAATGTAGGAACAGAAGTATCTTTCCATTTTAATAAAATAGCCCTTCTTGCCAATAATGTAACAAGTGCAATTACATATTGATCTGAAGATGAAATACTCTGAATATGATGCGGAACTATTCCAAATAGAACAGTCAGTCTATTAGGTTGTAAATTAATTTTCAGAGCTTTAAGAATTGTAGAAGATAAAGATTTCCAAAACAGTTTCAATCAAGAACATGACCAGAACATATGTGACAAAGTAGCTACTTCAGTTTTACACCTATCACAGTGGTTATCTATACGAGGGAATATTTTGGATAGTCTCTCCTTTGTTCAATAATAACGGTGAACAATCTTAAACTGAATTAAACAGTGATTGGCACATATAGAAGAACTTACGTTTTTCAAAACTCGCAACCAATCTTTATTAACAAAGGACATATTTAAGTTCTCTCTCCCAATCTTATTTAATCTTTAGTGAGAGGTTCTCTTTTTGTAACAAAAATAAATTATAAATTCTGCTAATAGAACTTCTCACTAAAGGATTCAACTTTAAAATGGCATCCAACAAATCAGATTCTTGCAAATATGGAAACTTAGATAAAATATTGTAAAAAATGTCTAACCTGAAGATATTGCAGAAAATGTGAACGAGCAAGAGAATATTTGTTAATTAGCTCTTCAAGTCATCAATCGACCATCACAAAATCAATCTGTAAAAGACTGGATCCCTTTATTTCTCCATAGGAGAAAAATGGGATCAGTTATTGAAGGTTTAAATAAAAAGTTTTGATATTAAAAACTAGACAACTTAAATTGTTTAAAATTTAAAATATTGTGAAACTGAAACCAAATCCGTAGGGAATGTTTAATAACAGGGTAAAGATTTAAATTTGTAATTTTAGAAAGTTGTAGAGGTAATGGAGCTCCTAATATTGAAGTTAAATAAAATTGTTTAACAGCTTTTAATTCCAAATCAACCCATAGTGGTTTTTGGCTCTTGTCGAGCCAATATAGCCAAAAGTATAATAGTCTAACATTAACAGCCCAATAATACAGTCTTAAATTAGGAAATTCAAGTCCACCATCTTTCTTAGATTTTTGTAAATGATACTTATTAATTCTTGGTCTTTTATTGTTCCAAATAAAGGAAGAAATAAGAGAGTCAGTTTGATCAAAAAAAATTTTAGTTAAAAAGATATGTATATTTTGGAAAATATATAAAAATCTAGGTAAAATCATCATTTTCAAAGCATGGATATGACCTATTAAAGAAAAAGTAAGTGGATTCCATCTAGAAAATAGTTGTTCCATGGAGTCCATTAAAGGAACTACATTAGTTTTATAAAGATCCTTATATTTTTTAGTAATTATAATACCTAAATATTTAAAAGTATTAACAATTCTAAAAGGAATATCGTTATATATAAAAACAGGGGCATTTAATAGGAACAATTCACTTTTATTCAAGTTAAGTTTATATCCTGAAATTTTACCAAAATCTTTTAGTGTTTCCAAAAGATTAGGAATTGATTCCTCAGGATTCGAAATAAACACCAAAAGATCATCTGCGTAAAGAGAAATCTTATGTATGGTTCCATTCATAGAGATACCATGGATATTTTTAGCTTCATGTAGTGTTACTGCCAAAGGCTCCAATACAAGATTAAATAATAAAGGACAATGGACATCGCTGTCTAGTACCACGAGAAAGTGAAAAAAAAGAGGACCTGAAATTAATAGTAATAACCGTGGTGATAGGATTCTTATAAATCATTTGAATCCATCTATTAAAATTATTACCAAAACCAAACTTTTCTAATACTTTAAACAAATATGGCCACTCAACTCTATCAAATGCCTTTTCTGCATCGAGAGAGATAACACATTGAGGTTGCTTGATATTGGTGAATATATAATTTTCATCAATCTCCGAACATTGGAGAAAGAGTAACGGCCTTTAATAAAGCCCGTTTGATCCATAGAGGTGATTTTAAAGTAGTTTCCAAGCACTTAGCCATTATCTTAGAAAAAAATTTTGCAGCCACATTTAATAGTTAACTAGGTCTATATGATAAACATTCAGTAGGATCTTTATCTTTCTTAAGGATTAAGGAAATAGATGCTTCATAAAAGGAAGAAAGTAAACTACCCTTCTCAAAGGATTCATGATATATTTCCAAAAGATATGGAGAAAGTAATCTTTCAAATTTTTTGTAAAATCCTACTGAATAACCATCAAGTCCAGGAGCTTTGTTTCTTCAGTTTAGCTATATACGAAACAATCTGACCACGTAAATAGGCTTTTAATGTATCCCAGATTACTAACTTTGAGACGTTTCCTGGATTATTAAAGAGAAAAAACTCTTTTATCTGAGTTTCAATAAACTCAACAAATTCTGAACTTTGTAGCAAGTGTTCTGGAAAACGCCAAAATGGTCTGGTAGAAGCAACATCTTTCAGTTCAAGTATTAGATTTAAAGAGGCACGATCAGAGATAACAATTGCATCATACTCACATTTCTGAACATTAAATAGAAGTCGATGGTCAACTATAAAATAGTCGATTCTCAAATATATGTTATGAACATGTGAGAAAAAAGGGGATTCTCTATCACTAGGATGCATCTGCCTCCATCAATTAGACCATAATCAATTAAAAAGGAATTAATAAGTGATGCAGAATGATTAGGGAGTTGATGTTTGGGTGATGACTTATCCATTAAAGGATCTGAACAAGTATTAAAATCACCACCCATTAATAACATATATTCATTTAAATCAGGTAATAGAGCAAAGACAGCTTTAGAAAAAGAGGGATCATCCACATTTGGTCCATAAATATTAACCAAAACCATTTTCCTATTATAAATTAATCCTTTAACAATCAAAAATCTACCATTAATATCCGCTATAATGTCCTCCTGATTAAAAGGGATATTGTAATCAACAAAAATTGAAAAACCTCTAATTTTACTGAGAGTTTGTATGAAACTAAGGACCCTTTCAAGATTTAAAAAACGATTTTTATCACATAACCTGATATGCGTCTCTTGAGCAAAGATTATATCAGGTTGGAATCGGTTAATAATTTTAAATGTTTTCTTACACTTAATGGGATGATTCCAACCGCAGACATTCCAACTTAAAACATTGAACTGTTCAGATATCATCATGAGACTTTGTATCTAAAAAGAGTTGTGAGATGAATGTCAGGATAAGATAGTCGAAAATGGCAGAGATGAACAACTATAATAATAATTAGCATATGCTCCGGGGTTCCATAATGGGGATAAAAAAAAAGAAGAAAAACCCACCCAAACTACAAAGCCCAGAAATAAGTCAATATCAGTCCACGCAAGCCCCAAGAAAAGCAGTGAAGCGATAATAAACTCCACCTACCTAAATAATAAAAATGAAAAAGGTAATCTCTGTCTCCGTCTACCAAACATTAAATTCATTACAGTTGACATGTATCTCAATATAATTAAATTGGAAGGAACAGTTTTTTTGTAAAACAAAACGACCTTCAATTTTGAAAGTAACCTTCATAATATTAGGTAAGGGAAGAAAAACACATCCAAAACAATTCTTGAAATATTTGCACAAAAGAAAAACAATCGCCATCTTTAAATTATCCAATCTATCTTTAAAACATAAAGCAATCCAAATAATTATGTAAAAGATCTTTACAAAAGCATACGGAACAAAAAAAAGTTAATTCATTTAAATGCTGCTGAGAAAAAATTCTAGATGGTTCAAAATTATCTACAGTCTTTCAACAGTTCTCCCGCTATGACTTCTGAGGTTAAAACCATCCAAACCAGTCTTTTTCAGAGATAAAAATATATTGTAAGGTAAAGACTTTCTATAACCATCAAATCTTCCAATTTCATCACTCTTTACACCACGAGACACTCAAACCATTGGAAATCATTCAAACTTCAGGCTTCAGACTCGTCAGACAAAGAGTTAATAAAACTCAATGCTTCGGCTGGGTCATCAAAAATACGAGCCCCAGAAATTTTGACAAGAAACCTTAATTTAGCTGGTTATCGTAATGATGGGAAGAGCTTTTTCTGATACGCTAATCTCATAGCCGAAGCGAATCCAGCACGCTTCTTAACAATTTCGTGTGGAAAATCTTCAAAAAAGCGTATCTCCGAACCTTGAAATTGAAACGACCTTTGTTTTCTTGCGAGCTTAATAATGCAGTATTTGTCTCTAAAACGGAGAAAACACACAACAATATGCCTGTTTTCACCTTGATGCAAATGTTTTAAAGCACTGGTTCTGTGAGCCATTTCATTCTCCAGGGGTTACGAACAAACCTCTGGAAATAAAGACTGAAACATTTTAGCAAAATAATCCAGTGTGTCGGCAGATTCTGATTTCTCTTTTAATCCAACAATTCGAATATTATTCCGACGCGACCGAGCTTCCAGATCCACGATTCATTGTTGAGCCCTTTCCAAATGAGAAGAAAGGTCAGCTGCATTTCAACTAACTTCTTTAAGATCGAGGCTCAGAGAGTCAATCTTTTCTTCAAATTTCTCTTTTAGTTGAGTTATTTCAGTGCCAAGGAAGTAATTTTACATCTGGATTATTCCAGCAGGTAGTTTATGAACTGGGAGCTAAGCAAATTACTTCGTCTGCGTACCATCCGGAATCACAAAGGGCTTCAAAAAGATATCATTCTGCCCTCAAAACAATGATTAAGATATATTGTGTTGAAAATGGAAAAGACAGGGATGAAGGAATATATTTGCTTTTGTTCGCAGTAAGAGAGTCGGTGCAGAGATCACTGGGCTTTAGTCCATTTGAACTTGTATTTGGTCGCTGAGTGAGGGGACCTTTGACCTTGTTAAAGAAACAGTGGATTGATGGGGATGTACATGTTAATTTGTTAGACTCTGTTTTAAAGTTCACAAATAAACTACACCAAGCCTATAGTCTAGCGACACAAAACTTAAAGATTTCTCAAAACAAAGTGAAGCACTGGTTTGATAAACAAGTCCGTCTGAGAAAATTTCAAATAGGAGATAAGGTTTTAATACTGTTACCTACAAGTTGAAACCCTCTTCAGGCGGGATTTTTAGGTCCTTATGAGTTTGAGTCTCAGGTTAATGATATGAATTTCATAATCAAAACACCTGATCATAAATGAAAAACAGAGTTTTGTCATATCAATATGATAAAACATTATGAGAAAATGACCTTTGGTGAGACACATCCAGCGGCTGTCCATTGACAGCCACAGCTAGACTGAATACCCTGGGAATGAAATAAATGACTCGTCCCAGACTGTTCATAAGCCAACCATGGTCCCAGCGAGGCTAATGAACTCTGCTGTTTTACAAGATATTTATAACAAAGTTGGCACACTTACAACCACATCAAAGACAACAAATGAAAAGATTAATTCTGAAGTTTAAACATTTATTTCCTGATGTTCTGAATTGAACCGCAGTCACATCTCATGACGTAGATGTGGGGAATGTCAAGCCGATTAAGCAACTCCCCTATCGTATGAATGTGGAAAAATGTAAATTGGCTGAGGAAGAAATTGAATATAAGCTGAAAAAATGGTATTATTCAGCCTTCTAATTCAGATTGGAGTTCACCTTGCGTTACTGTGCCTAAACCTGATGGTAGTGTTCGGTTTTGCACTGATTATAGAAAGGTGAATGCTGTTTACAAAAACAGATGCCTATCCTGTCCCTAGGGTGGATGATTGTATAGACAAAGTTGGAAAAGCTAAATTTCTTACAAAGATTGATCTGTTGAAAGGGTATTGGTGTGTTCCATTGACGGACAGAGGAAGGGAAATTTCTGCGTTTGTGACACCTTCTGGGCTGTATGAATACAACGTTTTGCCATTTGGGATGAAAATTGCTCTAGGAACATTTCAAAGAATGATTAATTCTGTAATTCAAGAGTTAAAAAATACAGATGCTTATATTGATGATTTAGTCACGGGAAATGACCCTTGGGAAGCTCGTACCTCTGCAGTGGAAGAGTTGTTTGAAAGGCTTTCAAAGGCCAGCCTTACAGTTAACTTAGCTAAGAGTGAATTTGGCCATGCCACTGTGACCTATTTGGTTATGTGGTGGGTCAAGGTGAGTTGGCTCCTGTTCAAGCAAAAGTTCAGGCAATTTCTGAAGTTCCCATTCCAACTGGTAAAAAGGCTCTTAGAAGGTTTCTGGGAATGGTTGGATATTACCGTAAGTTTTGTAAGAACTTTGCTAACATTGCTCTTCCTCTGACTAACCTCCTGAGGAAGGGTGAGAAGTTTGTTTGGAAAGAACCTTGTCAGGAGGCATTTGATCAATTGAAAGTTGCTCATCGACCTGTACTCAGGGCACCTGACTTTGCAAAGCCCTTCTCTATAGCCAGTGGATGCCAGTGATGAAGCTGCAGGAGCAGTATTATTACAAAGGGTAACGATGATGTTGAACATCTTGCAGCTTACTTTTCAAGGAAATTCAATGAACATCAAAGAAATTATTCTACCATAGAGAAAGAGTTGTTGTCACTTATTCTAGCTCTGCAGCATTTTGATGTTTATGTTTGTCCAGCTCAGAAACCACTTGTGGTTTACACAGATCACAATCTATTAGTGTTTTTGAGGAAGATAAAAGACAAAAATAGAAGACGGTCAAACTGGAGCCTGATTTTGAAAGAATATGATATGATAATTCACATTAAAGGCAAGGACAATATAATTGCAGATTGTCTTTCCAGATGTTAAGCTTGCAATGTATTTTTAATAGTGAAGTAGAATCAGTACTTGGCCATGTCTAATATGGTAAACATACATGTATTGTTTTACATACTGTAGTTTACAGTTAAAAATTTTGCTCTTTTAGATCAACATTTTTTTTTGGGGGGGGGGGAGTGTTGCAAACCCATAGGTTTCGTTTACTGTGAACTGTCACTTTAAAAGAGTGCTTCAGTGTGGCAGCCTCAGAAAAGAGGGGCGCCATTTTAGAATGGAAATGAGGACTTTCGTTGTGCAGAGGGTGGTGAATCTGTGGAACACTTTGCCACAGGCGGCTTTGCAGGCCAAGTCTTTAGGTATATTTAAGGCAGAGATCAACAAATTCTTAATTGGTCAGCGCACGAAGGGGTACAGGGACAAGGCAGGGCATTGGAGCTGAGAGGAAAATTGGATCAGCTGTGATGGAATGGCGGAGCAGACTAAATGGGATGAAATGCCTAATTCTGCTCCTGTACCAAACAGAAGAAAATCTGCCGAAGGTCTCGTCCCAAAACGTCAACTGTACTCTTTTCCACAGACGCTGCCTGGTCCACTAAGTTCTTCCAGCATTTTGTGTGTGTCACTCTAATTCTGCTCCAAACAAACCAAACCACACAGACCCAGAGAAATGGAAGCACATCTCACCCTCACTCCAGAAATGTTATGTTTCTGTCGCCGTTCCAACTCCTGGATGGCAGATTTCTTCTCTGTCAGAGATTCGAACGATGATTTAACTTGACACTGAGATTGGGTTCAAGAAGAAAACGTCGGTAAAATAAGAATACCATAAATATTCAGGTGATAAAATCTGTTCGTATTTACCTTGTAAATCTCCGCAGCTTCTTCAATCGGCATGAAGCTGTGAGATCTGTGTTCCCTCGCGTCTCTACAAATCACACAGACCAGTTGCTTGTCTGTGTCACAAAACAGCTTCAGTTCCTCCCGATGTTTCTCACACTGCGGTCTCATCTCCGTCTCTTTCCAATTCAGGTTTAATTGTTGAGCCTTTTCAGCCAGACTTGCCAGGGCCCAATTTACCCTGAGGGATCTGTCTGCAAACTCCTCTCTACATTTCGGACAGCAGTTTCTCCCCTCCTTTGCCCAACACTGTGTGATACAGGAGAGGCAGAAGTTGTGTCCACAGTTGAGCGTTACCGGATTGGTGAAGAAATCAAGGCAGACGGGACAAAGTACCTCCTCCGTTAAACTCTCTACCTGCTGTCTGAAAGCCATTTTACACAAACAACACTTCCTGGTTCAAATTACTTTCACTTTCGATGACCTGCTGAACTCCTGCAGTACAGAGTTTGTCCACTGAACACACAGCAACTCCACCGAGGAAGGGATATTAATCACAGCTGCAGTACTGCAAGGGGGCAGGGTCCCCAGCATCCATTATCCCCAAGAGTAGGGATTAAATAAATCTGAATGAACCAAGAATGCAGAGCCTGGGTCAGTCTGATACTGGGAAATAAAACATGTTTCAGAGCAGCTGTGGGAAGGGTGGTTAAATATTAATTGAGGATGAGTGCTTTTCAAAAAAACCCTGCAATAAAACAGGGGTTGTGGAGCTGATAAGGTGCCAGGTACAGGAGGGATTGCTGAGATCCAGCTGTGCTGAAACCAGGACTGGGTGTGACAGGATGGGCTTTTCGGTGAAAGCAACCCTGATCTCCAGGGCTCAGTTTCCTGTCTTCACCCCTGTACAGCCCGTCTCCAATAGAAGGTCTCGCTCTCCCTTCTTCTGGTCTGGGCCACAGGAGGAAATGGTTCCCTTCTGTCTGTCCCCGTGACCTTCACCCGTCCCAGACAGCAGACACACTGGGTCAGATTCCCAACACCACCCAGACAGACCCATCATCAGTCGGTTCCACCACACTGGGCCGAGCACCAGGCCGGTTTATCTGGCTGACAGGGAAGCTGGTGAACGACTGTCCGGGACGGTGGACGGTGCAGCGGCTGAACTAACTCTGATTTACTGAGAGGTCACCTGAAGCCCAGTGAACATCTCCAGGGGTTATTGGAATTGACTGAGGACCACGTGGTCCTTCATACCATCCCGAGAAACACCAATTCCTCTGATAAAAACACCTTCAGTCATGCTGCACACTCTGGGGACGTGGGTTCCATCCTAATATCAGGTGCTGTGTGTGTGTGGAGTCTCCACGTTCTGCCCATGACTGTATAAGGTCTGAAATAACAACACTGGGTGCTGGAAACTCTCAGACTGGATAGTGTCTGTGAACAGAGACAGAGAGAGAACGATTCAGGTCTGAAATAACAACATCGGGTGCTGGAAACTCTCAGACTGGACAGTGTCTGTGAACAGACAGAGAATGATTCAGGTCTGAAATAACGACATCGGGTGCTGGAAACTCTCAGACTGGACAGTGTCTGTGAACAGAGACACAGAGAGAACGATTCAGGTCTGAAATAACGACATCGGGCGCTGGAAACTCTCAGACTGGACAGTGTCTGTGAACAGAGACGCAGAGAGAACGATTCATGTCTGAAATAACCACATCGGGCGCTGGAAACTCTCAGACTGGACAGTGTCTGTGAACAGAGACGCAGAGAGAACGATTCAGGTCTGAAATAACCACATCGAGTGGTGGAAACTCTCAGACTGGACAGTGTCTGTGAACAGAGACGCAGAGAGAACGATTCAGGTCTGAAATAACGACATCGGGTGCTGGAAACTCTCAGACTGGACAGTGTCTGTGAACAGAGACGCAGAGAGAACGATTCAGGTCTGAAATAATGACATTGGGTGCTGGAAACTCTCAGACAGGACAGTGTCTGTGAACAGAGACACAGAGAGAACGATTCAGGTCTGAAATAACGACATAGGGTGCTGGAAACTCTCAGACTGGACAGTGTCTGAAACAGAGACACAGAGAGAACGATTCAGGTCTGAAATAACCACATCGGGTGCTGGAAACTCTCAGACTGGACAGTGTCTGTGAACAGAGACGCAGAGAGAACGATTCATGTCTGAAATAACCACATCGGGTGCTGGAAACTCTCAGACGGGACAGTGTCTGTGAACAGAGACGCAGAGAGAACGATTCATGTCTGAAATAACCACATCGGGCGCTGGAAACTCTCAGACTGGACAGTGTCTGTGAACAGAGACGCAGAGAGAACGATTCAGGTCTGAAATAACCACATCGGGCGCTGGAAACTCTCAGACTGGACAGTGTCTGTGAACAGAGACGCAGAGAGAACGATTCAGGTCTGAAATAACGACATCGGGTGCTGGAAACTCTCAGACTGGACAGTGTCTGTGAACAGAGACACAGAGAGAACGATTCAGGTCTGAAATAACGACATCAGGTGCTGGAAACTCTCAGACTGGACAGTGTCTGTGAACAGAGACACAGAGAGAACGATTCAGGTCTGAAATAACGACAAAGGGTGCTGGAAACTCTCAGACTGGACAGTGTCTGAAACAGAGACACAGAGAGAACGATTCAGGTCTGAAATAACGACATCGGGTGCTGGAAACTCTCAGACTGGACAGTGTCTGTGAACAGAGACGCAGAGATAATGATTCAGGTCTGAAATAACGACACCAGGTGCTGGAAACTCAAACTCTCACTCCCCCAACCCGTCCCACATTCGCCAAAACACACTTCCCTCAAACGCTCAGTCCCCCAACCCCTCCCACATTCCCCAAAATGCTCCCCGTCCCTCAAACTCTCACTCCAACCCCTCCCACATTCCCCAAAACACTCGTCCCTCAAACTCTCAGTCCCCCAACCCCTCCCAAATTCCCTAAAATGCTCCCCGTCCCTCAAACTCTCAGTCCCCCAACCCCTCCCAAATTCCCCAAAATGATCCCCGTCCCTCAAACTCTCAGTCCCCCAACCCCTCCCACATTCCCCAAAACACTCGTCCCTCAAACTCTCACTCCCCCAACCCCTCCCACATTCCCCAAAACACTCTTCCCTCAAACTCTCAGTCCCGAAACCCCTCCCACATTCCCCAAAATGCTCCCAGTCCCTCAAACTCTCACTCCCCCAACCCCTCCCACATTCCCCAAAACACTCTTCCCTCAAACTCTCACTCCCCCAACCCCTCCCACATTCCCCAAAACACTCTTCCCCCAAACTCTCAGTCCCCCAACCCCTCCCACATTCCCCAGAACACTCGTCCCTCAGACTCTCACTCCCCCAACCCCTCCCACATTCCCCAAAACACTCTTCCCTCAAACACTCACTCCCCCATTCCCCAAAACACTCCCTGTCCCTCAAACTCTCACTCCCCCAACCCCTCCCACATTCCCCAAAACACTCTTCCCTCAGACTCTCACTCCCCCAACCCCTCCCACATTCCCCAAAACACTCTTCCCTCAAACTCTCAGTCCACCAACCCCTCCCACATTCCCCAAAATGCTCCGTCCCTCAAACTCTCACTCCCCCAACCCCTCCCACATTCCCCAAAACACACTTCCCTCAAACTCTCACTCGCCCCAACCCCTCCCACATTCCCCAAAATGCTCCCCGTCCCTCAAACTCTCAGTCCCCCAACCCCTCTCACATTCCCCAAAACACTCTTCCCACAAACTCTCTCTCCCCCAACCCCTCCCACATTCCCCAAAACACTCTTCCCTCAAACTCTCACTCCCCCAACCCCTCCCACATTCCCCAAAATGCTCTTCCCACAAACTCTCACTCCCCCAACCCCTCCCACATTCCCCAAAATGCTCCCCGTCCCTCAAACTCTCACTCCCCCTACCCCTCCCACATTCCCCAAAACACACTTCCCTCAAACTGTCAGTCCCCCAACCCGTCCCACATTCCCCAAAATACTCGTCCTTCAAACTCTCACTCCCCCTACCCCTCCCACATTCCCCAAAACACTCTTCCCTCAAACTCTCAGTCCCCCAACCACTCCCACATTCCCCAAAACACTCTTCCCTCAAACTCTCAATCCCTCAACCCCTCCCACATTCCCCAAAACACTCTTCCCTCAAACTCTCACTCCCCCAACCCCTCCCACATTCCCCAAAACACTCTTCCCTCAAACTCAGTCCCCCAACCACTCCCACATTCCCCAAAACACTCTTCCCTCAAACTCTCACTCCCCCAACCCCTCCCACATTCCCCAAAACACTCTTCCCTCAAACTCTCACTCCCCCAACCCCTCCCACATTCCCCAAAACACTCTTCCCTCAAACTCTCAGTCCACCAACCACTCCCACATTCCCCAAAACACTCTTCCCTCAAACTCTCAATCCCTCAACCCCTCCCACATTCCCCAAAATGCTCCCCGTCCCTCAAACTCTCACTCCCCCAACCCCTCCCACATTCCCCAAAATACTCGTCCTTCAAACTCTCACTCCCCCAACCCCTCCCACATTCCCCAAAACACACTTCCCTCAAACTCTCACTCCCCCAACCCCTCCCACATTCCCCAAAACACACTTCCCTCAAACTCTCAGTCCCCCAACCCCTCCCACATTCCCCAAAACACACTTCCCTCAAACTCTCACTCCCCCAACCCCTCCCACATTCCCCAAAACACTCTTCCCTCAAACTCTCAGTCCCCCAACCCCTCCCACATTCCCCAAAACACTCTTCCCACAAACTCTCACTCCCCCAACCCCTCCCACATTCCCCAAAATGCTCCCCGTCCCTCAAACTCTCACTCCCCCAACCCTTCCCACATTCCCAAAAACACTCGTCCCTCACTCTCAGTCCCCCAACCCCTCCCACATTCCCCAAAACACTCTTCCCTCAAACTCTCACTCCCCCAACCCCTCCCACATTCCCCAAAACATTGTTCCCTAAAACTCTCACTCCCCCAAACCCTCCCACATTCCCCAAAATGCTCCCCGTCCCTCAAACTCTCACTCCCCCAACCCCTCCCACATTCCCCAAAACACTCTTCCCTCAAACTCTCACTCCCCCAACCCCTCCCACATTCCCCAAAACACACTTCCCACAAACTCTCACTCCCCCCAACCCCACCCACATTCCCCAAAATGCTCCCCGTCCCTCAAACTCTCAGTCCCCAAACCCCTCCCACATTCCCCAAAATGCTCTTCCCTCAAACTCTCTCTCCCCCAACCCCTCCCACATTCCCCAAAATGCTCCCCGTCCCACAAACTCTCACTCCCCCTACCCCTCCCACATTCCCCAAAACACTCTTCCCTCAAACTCTCAGTCCCCCAACCCCTCCCACATTCCCCAAAACACTCGTCCCTCAAACTCTCACTCCCCCAACCCCTCCCACATTCCCCAAAACACACTTCCCTCAAGCTCTCAGTCACCCAACCCCTCCCAAATTCCCCAAAATGCTCCCCGTCCCTCAAACTCTCAGTCCCCCAACCCCTCCCAAATTCCCCAAAATGCTCCCCGTCCCTCAAACTCTCACTCCCCCAACCCCTCCCACATTCCCCAAAACACTCTTCCCTCAAACTCTCAGTCCCCCAACCCCTACCACATTCCCCAAAACACTCGTCCCTCAGACTCTCACTCCCCCAACCCCTCCCACATTCCCCAAAACACTCTTCCCTCACTCACTCCCCCAACCCCTCCCACATTCCCCAAAACACTCTTCCCTCAAACTCTCAGTCCCCCAACCCCTCCCACATTCCCCAAAATGCTCCGTCCCTCAAACTCTCACTCCCCCAACCCCTCCCACATTCCCCAAAACACTCGTCCCTCAAACTCTCAGTCCCCCAACCCCTCCCACATTCCCCAAAATGCTCCCCGTCCCTCAAACTCTCACTCCCCCAACACCTCCCACATTCCCCAAAACACTCGTCCCTCAAACTCTCAGTCCCCCAACCCCTCCCACATTCCCCAAAACACACTTCCCTCAAACTCTCAGTCCCCCAACCCCTTCCACATTCCCCAAAACACTCGTCCCTCAGACTCTCACTCCCCCAACCCCCCACATTTCCCAAAACACTCTTCCCTCAAACACTCACTCCCCCATTCCCCAAAACACTCCCTGTCCCTCAAACTCTCACTCCCCCAACCCCTCCCACATTCCCCAAAATGCTCTTCCCTCAAACTCTCACTCCCCCAACCCCTCCCACATTCCCCAAAACACACTTCCCTCAAACTCTCACTCCCCCCAACCCCTCCCACATTCCCCAAAATGCTCCCCGTCCCTCAAACTCTCAGTCCCCCAACCCGTCCCACATTCCCCAAAACACTCTTCCCACAAACTCTCTCTCCCCCAACCCCTCCCACATTCCCCAAAACACTCTTCCCTCAAACTCTCAGTCCCCCAACCCCTCCCACATTCCCCAAAATGCTCTTCCCACAAACTCTCTCTCCCCCAACCCCTCCCACATTCCCCAAAACACTCTTCCCTCAAACTCTCACTCCCCCAACCCCTCCCACATTCCCCAAAATGCTCTTCCCACAAACTCTCACTCCCCCAACCCCTCCCACATTCCCCAAAATGCTCCCCGTCCCTCAAACTCTCACTCCCCCAACCCCTCCCACATTCCCCAAAACACACTTCCCTCAAACTCTCACTCCCCCAACCCCTCCCACATTCCCCAAAACACTCTTCCCTCAAACTCTCAGACCCCCAACCCCTCCCACATTCCCCAAAACACACTTCCCTCAAACTCTCACTCCCCCAACCCCTCCCACATTCCCCAAAACACTCTTCCCTCAAACTCTCAGTCCCCCAACCCCTCCCACATTCCCCAAAACACACTTCCCTCAAACTCTCACTCCCCCAACCCCTCCCACATTCCCCAAAACACTCTTCCCTCAAACTCTCAGTCCCCCAACCCCTCCCACATTCCCCAAAACACTCTTCCCACAAACTCTCACTCCCCCAACCCCTCCCACATTCCCCAAAATGCTCCCCGTCCCTCAAACTCTCACTCCCCCAACCCTTCCCACATTCCCAAAAACACTCGTCCCTCACTCTCAGTCCCCCAACCCCTCCCACATTCCCCAAAACACTCTTCCCTCAAACTCTCACTCCCCCAACCCCTCCCACATTCCCCAAAACATTGTTCCCTAAAACTCTCACTCCCCCAACCCCTCCCACATTCCCCAAAATGCTCCCCGTCCCTCAAACTCTCACTCCCCCAACCCCTCCCATATTCCCCAAAACACTCTTCCCTCAAACTCTCACTCCCCCAACCCCTCCCACATTCCCCAAAACACACTTCCCACAAACTCTCACTCCCCCCAACCCCACCCACATTCCCCAAAATGCTCCCCGTCCCTCAAACTCTCAGTCCCCAAACCCCTCCCACATTCCCCAAAATGCTCTTGCCACAAACTCTCACTCCCCCTACCCCTCCCACATTCCCCAAAATGCTCCCCGTCCCTCAAACTCTCACTCCCCCAACCCCTCCCACATTCCCCAAAATGCTCTTCCCACAAACTCTCACTCCCCCTACCCCTCCCACATTCCCCAAAACACTCTTCCCTCAAACTCTCAGTCCCCCAACCCCTCCCACATTCCCCAAAACACTCGTCCCTCAAACTCTCAGTCCCCCAACCCCTCCCACATTCCCCAAAACACACTTCCCTCAAGCTCTCAGTCACCCAACCCCTCCCAAATTCCCCAAAATGCTCCCCGTCCCTCAAACTCTCAGTCCCCCAACCCCTCCCAAATTCCCCAAAATGCTCCCCGTCCCTCAAACTCTCACTCCCCCAACCCCTCCCACATTCCCCAAAACACTCTTCCCTCAAACTCTCACTCCCCCAACCCCTCCCACATTCCCCAAAACACTCTTCCCCCAAACTCTCAGTCCCCCAACCCCTCCCACATTCCCCAAAACACTCGTCCCTCAGACTCTCACTCCCCCAACCCCTCCCACATTCCCCAAAACAATCTTCCCTCAAACACTCACTCCCCCATTCCCCAAAACACTCCCTGTCCCTCAAACTCTCACTCCCCCAACCCCTCCCACATTCCCCAAAACACTCTTCCCTCAGACTCTCACTCCCCCAACCCCTCCCACATTCCCCAAAACACTCTTCCCTCACTCACTCCCCCAACCCCTCCCACATTCCCCAAAACACTCTTCCCTCAAACTCTCAGTCCCCCAACCCCTCCCACATTCCCCAAAATGCTCCGTCCCTCAAACTCTCACTCCCCCAACCCCTCCCACATTCCCCAAAACACTCGTCCCTCAAACTCTCAGTCCCCCAACCCCTCCCACATTCCCCAAAATGCTCCCCGTCCCTCAAACTCTCACTCCCCCAACACCTCCCACATTCCCCAAAACACTCGTCCCTCAAACTCTCAGTCCCCCAACCCCTCCCACATTCCCCAAAACACACTTCCCTCAAACTCTCAGTCCCCCAACCCCTTCCACATTCCCCAAAACACTCGTCCCTCAGACTCTCACTCACCCAACCCCTCCCACATTTCCCAAAACACTCTTCCCTCAAACACTCACTCCCCCATTCCCCAAAACACTCCCTGTCCCTCAAACTCTCACTCCCCCAACCCCTCCCACATTCCCCAAAATGCTCTTCCCTCAAACTCTCACTCCCCCAACCCCTCCCACATTCCCCAAAACACACTTCCCTCAAACTCTCACTCCCCCCAACCCCTCCCACATTCCCCAAAATGCTCCCCGTCACTCAAACTCTCAGTCCCCCAACCCGTCCCACATTCCCCAAAACACTCTTCCCACAAACTCTCTCTCCCCCAACCCCTCCCACATTCCCCAAAACACTCTTCCCTCAAACTCTCACTCCCCCAACCCCTCCCACATTCCCCAAAATGCTCTTCCCACAAACTCTCACTCCCCCAACCCCTCCCACATTCCCCAAAATGCTCCCCGTCCCTCAAACTCTCACTCCCCCAACCCCTCCCACATTCCCCAAAATACTCGTCCTTCAAACTCTCACTCCCCCAACCCCTCCCACATTCCCCAAAACACACTTCCCTCAAACTCTCACTCCCCCAACCCCTCCCACATTCCCCAAAACACACTTCCCTCAAACTCTCACTCCCCCAACCCCACCCACATTCCCCAAAACACACTTCCCTCAAACTCTCACTCCCCCAACCCCTCCCACATTCCCCAAAATGCTCTTCCCACAAACTCTCACTCCCCCTACCCCTCCCACATTCCCCAAAACACTCTTCCCACAAACTCTCACTCCCCCAACCCCTCCCACATTCCCCAAAACACTCTTCCCACAAACTCTCACTCCCCCAACCCCTCCCACATTCCCCAAAATGCTCCCCGTCCCTCAAACTCTCACTCCCCCAACCCTTCCCACATTCCCAAAAACACTCGTCCCTCACTCTCAGTCCCCCAACCCCTCACACATTCCCCAAAACACTCTTCCCTCAAACTCTCACTCCCCCAACCCCTCCCACATTCCCCAAAACATTGTTCCCTAAAACTCTCACTCCCCCAACCCCTCCCACATTCCCCAAAATGCTCCCCGTCCCTCAAACTCTCACTCCCCCAACCCCTCCCACATTCACCAAAACACTCTTCCCTCAAACTCTCACTCCCCCAACCCCTCCCACATTCCCCAAAACACACTTCCCACAAACTCTCACTCCCCCCAACCCCACCCACATTCCCCAAAATGCTCCCCGTCCCTCAAACTCTCAGTCCCCAAACCCCTCCCACATTCCCCAAAATGCTCTTCCCTCAAACTCTCTCTCCCCCAACCCCTCCCACATTCCCCAAAATGCTCCCCGTCCCTCAAACTCTCACTCCCCCAACCCCTCCCACATTCCCCAAAATGCTCTTCCCACAAACTCTCACTCCCCCTACCCCTCCCACATTCCCCAAAACACTCTTCCCTCAAACTCTCAGTCCCCCAACCCCTCCCACATTCCCCAAAACACTCGTCCCTCAAACTCTCACTCCCCCAACCCCTCCCACATTCCCCAAAACACACTTCCCTCAAGCTCTCAGTCACCCAACCCCTCCCAAATTCCCCAAAATGCTCCCCGTCCCTCAAACTCTCAGTCCCCCAACCCCTCCCACATTCCCCAAAATGCTACCCGTCCCTCAAACTCTCAGTCCCCCAACCCCTCCCACATTCCCCAAAACACTCTTCCCTCAAACTCTCAGTCCCGAAACCCCTCCCACATTCCCCAAAATGCTCCCAGTCCCTCAAACTCTCACTCCCCCAACCCTCCCACATTCCCCAAAACACTCTTCCCTCAAAATCAGTCACCCAACCCCTCCCACATTCCCCAAAACACTCGTCCCTCACTCACTCCCCCAACCCCTCCCACATTCCCCAAAACACTCTTCCCTCAAACTCTCAGTCCCCCAACCCCTCCCACATTCCCCAAAATGCTCCGTCCCTCAAACTCTCACTCCCCCAACCCCTCCCACATTCCCCAAAACACTCGTCCCTCAAACTCTCAGTCCCCCAACCCCTCCCACATTCCCCAAAACACTCTTCCCACAAACTCTCACTCCCCCAACCCCTCCCACATTCCCCAAAATGCTCCCCGTCCCTCAAACTCTCACTCCCCCAACCCTTCCCACATTCCCAAAAACACTCGTCCCTCACTCTCAGTCCCCCAACCCCTCCCACATTCCCCAAAACACTCTTCCCTCAAACTCTCACTCCCCCAACCCCTCCCACATTCCGCAAAACATTGTTCCCTAAAACTCTCACTCCCCCAACCCCTCCCATATTCCCCAAAACACTCTTCCCTCAAACTCACTCCCCCAACCCCTCCCACATTCCCCAAAACACACTTCCCACAAACTCTCACTCCCCCCAACCCCACCCACATTCCCCAAAATGCTCCCCGTCCCTCAAACTCTCAGTCCCCAAACCCCTCCCACATTCCCCAAAATGCTCTTCCCACAAACTCTCACTCCCCCTACCCCTCCCACATTCCCCAAAACACTCTTCCCTCAAACTCTCAGTCCCCCAACCCCTCCCACATTCCCCAAAACACTCGTCCCTCAAACTCTCACTCCCCCAACCCCTCCCACATTCCCCAAAACACACTTCCCTCAAGCTCTCAGTCACCCAACCCCTCCCAAATTCCCCAAAATGCTCCCCGTCCCTCAAACTCTCAGTCCCCCAACCCCTCCCAAATTCCCCAAAATGCTCCCCGTCCCTCAAACTCTCACTCCCCCAACCCCTCCCACATTCCCCAAAACACTCTTCCCTCAAACTCTCACTCCCCCAACCCCTCCCACATTCCCCAAAACACTCTTCCCCCAAACTCTCAGTCCCCCAACCCCTCCCACATTCCCCAAAACACTCGTCCCTCAGACTCTCACTCCCCCAACCCCTCCCACATTCCCCAAAACACTCTTCCCTCAAACTCTCAGTCCCCCAACCCCTCCCACATTCCCCAAAACACACTTCCCTCAAACTCTCACTCCCCCTACCCCTCCCACATTCCCCAAAACACACTTCCCTCAAACTCTCACTCCCCCAACCCCTCCCACATTCCCCAAAATGCTCCCCGTCCCTCAAACTCTCACTCCCCCAACCCCTCCCACATTCCCCAAAACAGTCTTCCCTCAAACTCTCACTCCCCCAACCCCTCCCACATTCCCCAAAACACTCTTCCCCCAAACTCTCAGTCCCCAACCCCTCCCACATTCCCCAAAACACTCGTCCCTCAGACTCTCACTCCCCCAACCCCCTCCCACATTCCCCAAAACACTCTTCCCTCAAACACTCACTCCCCCATTCCCCAAAACACTCCCTGTCCCTCAAACTCTCACTCCCCCAACCCCTCCACATTCCCCAAAACACTCTTCCCTCAGACTCTCACTCCCCCAACCCCTCCCACATTCCCCAAAACACCCTTCCCTCACTCACTCCCCCAACCCCTCCCACATTCCCCAAAACACTCTTCCCTCAAACTCTCAGTCCCCCAACCCTCCCACATTCCCCAAAATGCTCCGTCCCTCAAACTCTCACTCCCCCAACCCCTCCCACATTCCCCAAAACACTCGTCCCTCAAACTCTCAGTCCCCCAACCCCTCCCACATTCCCCAAAATGCTCCCCGTCCCTCAAACTCTCACTCCCCAACACCTCCCACATTCCCCAAAACACTCGTCCCTCAAACTCTCAGTCCCCCAACCCCTCCCACATTCCCCAAAACACACTTCCCTCAAACTCTCAGTCCCCCAACCCCTTCCACATTCCCCAAAACACTCGTCCCTCAGACTCTCACTCCCCCAACCCCTCCCACATTTCCCAAAACACTCTTCCCTCAAACACTCACTCCCCCATTCCCAAAACACCTCCCTGTCCCTCAAACTCTCACTCCCCCAACCCCTCCCACATTCCCCAAAATGCTCTTCCCTCAAACTCTCACTCCCCCAACCCCTCCTACATTCCCCAAAACACACTTCCCTCAAACTCTCACTCCCCCCAACCCCTCCCACATTCCCCAAAATGCTCCCCGTCCCTCAAACTCTCAGTCCCCCAACCCGTCCCCACATTCCCCAAAACACTCTTCCCACAAACTCTCTCTCCCCCAACCCCTCCCACATTCCCCAAAACACTCTTCCCTCAAACTCTCACTCCCCCCAACCCCCTCCCACATTCCCCAAAACACTCTTCCCTCAAAATCAGTCACCCAACCCCTCCCACATTCCCCAAAACACTCGTCACTCACTCACTCTCCCAACCCCTCCCACATTCCCCAAAACACTCTTCCCTCAAACTCTCAGTCCCCCAACCCCTCCCACATTCCCCAAAATGCTCCGTCCCTCAAACTCTCACTCCCCCAACCCCTCCCACATTCCCCAAACACTCGTCCCTCAAACTCTCAGTCCCCCAACCCCTCCCACATTCCCCAAAACACACTTCCCTCAAACTCTCACTCCCCCAACCCCTCCCACATTCCCCAAAATGCTCCCGTCCCTCAAACTCTCACTCCCCCAACCCCCTCCCACATTCCCCAAAACACTCTTCCCTCAAACTCTCACTCCCCCAACCCCTCCCACATTCCCCAAAACACATCTTCCCCCAAACTCTCAGTCCCCCAACCCCTCCCACATTCCCCAAAACACTCGTCCCTCAGACTCTCACTCCCCCAACCCCTCCACATTCCCCAAAACACTCTTCCCTCAAACACTCACTCCCCCATTCCCCAAAACACTCCCTGTCCCTCAAACTCTCACTCCCCCAACCCCTCCCACATTCCCCAAAACACTCTTCCCTCAGACTCTCACTCCCCCAACCCCCTCCCACATTCCCCAAAACACCCTTCCCTCACTCACTCCCCCAACCCCTCCCACATTCCCCCAAAACACTCTTCCCTCAAACTCTCAGTCCCCCAACCCCCTCCCACATTCCCCAAAAATGCTCCGTCCCTCAAACTCTCACTCCCCCAACCCCTCCCACATTCCCAAAACACTCGTCCCTCAAACTCTCAGTCCCCCAACCCCTCCCACATTCCCCAAAATGCTCCCCGTCCCTCAAACTCTCACTCCCCCAACACCTCCCACATTCCCAAAACACTCGTCCCTCAAACTCTCAGTCCCCCAACCCTCCCACATTCCCAAAACACACTTCCCTCAAACTCTCAGTCCCCCAACCCCTTCCACATTCCCCAAACACTCGTCCCTCAGACTCTCACTCCCCCCCCAACCCCTCCCACATTTCCCAAACACTCTTCCCTCAAACACTCACTCCCCATTCCCCAAAACACTCCCTGTCCCTCAAACACTCACTCCCCAACCCCCTCCACATTCCCCAAAATGCTCTTCCCTCAAACTCTCACTCCCCCCAACCCCTCCTACATTCCCCAAAACACACTTCCTCAAACTCTCACTCCCCCCAACCCCTCCCACATTCCCCAAAATGCTCCACGTCCCTCAAAACTCTCAGTCCCCCACCCCCTCCCACATTCCCCAAAACACTCTTCCCACAAACTCTCTCTCCCCCAACCCCTCCCACATTCCCCAAAACACTCTTCCCTCAAACTCTCACTCCCCCAACCCCTCCCACATTCCCCAAAATGCTCTTCCCACAAACTCTCACTCCCCCAACCCCTCCCACATTCCCCAAAATGCTCCCCGTCCCTCAAACTCTCACTCCCCCTACCCCTCCCACATTCCCCAAAACACTCTTCCCCCTCAAACTCTCACTCCCCCAACCCCTCCCACATTCCCCAAAATGCTCCCAGTCCCTCAAACTCTCACCTCCCCCTACCCCTCCCACATTCCCCAAAACACACTTCCCTCAAACTCTCACTCCCCCAACCCCTCCCACATTCCCCAAAATACTCGTCCCTCAAACTCTCACTCCCCCTACCCCTCCCACATTCCCCAAAACACACTTCCCTCAAACTCTCACTCCCCCAACCCCTCCCACATTCCCCAAAACACTCTTCCCTCAAACTCTCAGTCCCCCAACCCCTCCCACATTCCCCAAAACACACTTCCTCAAACTCTCAGTCCCCCAACCCCTCCACATTCCCCAAAACACTCTTCCCACAAACTCTCACTCCCCCAACCCCTCCCAAATTCCCAAAAATGCTCCCCGTCCCTCAAACTCTCACTCCCCAAACCCTCCCACATTCCCCAAAACACTCGTCCCTCAAACTCTCAGTCCCCCAACCCCTCCCACATTCCCCAAAACACTCTTCCCTCAAACTCAGTCCAACCCCTCCCACATTCCCAAAACATTCGTCCCTCAAACTCTCACTCCCCCAACCCCTCCCACATTCCCCAAAACACTCTTCCCTCAAACTCTCACTCCCCCAACCCCTCCCACATTCCCCAAAACACTCTTCCCTCAAACTCTCAGTCCCCAACCCCCTCCCACATTCCCAAAACACTCTTCCCTCAAACTCTCACTCCCCCAACCCCTCCCACATTCCCCAAAATGCTCTTCCCTCAAACTCTCACTCCCCCAACCCCTCCCACATTCCCCAAAACACTCGTCCCTCAAACTCTCAGTCCCCCAAACCCCTCCCACATTCCCAAAACACTCGTCCCTCAAACTCTCACTCCCCCAACCCCTCCAACATTCCCCAAAACACTCTTCCCTCAAACTCTCACTCCCCCAACCCCTCCCACATTCCCAAAACACTCTTCCCTCAAACTCTCACTCCCCCAACCCCTCCAACATTCCCCAAAACACTCTTCCCTCAAACTCTCACTCCCCCAACCCCTCCCACATTCCCAAAACACTCTTCCGTCAAACTCTTCACTCCCCCAACCCCTCCTACATTCCCAAAACACACTTCCCCTCAAACTCTCACTCCCCCCAACCCCTCCCACATTCCCCAAAATGCTCCCCGTCCCTCAAACTCTCAGTCCCCCAACCCCTCCCACATTCCCCAAAACACTCTTCCCACAAACTCTCTCTCCCCAACCCCTCCCACATTCCCCCAAAACACTCTTCCCTCAAACTCTCACTCCCCCAACCCCTCCCACATTCCCCAAAATGCTCTTCCCACAAACTCTCACTCCCCCAACCCCCTCCCACATTCCCCAAAATGCTCCCCGTCCCTCAAACTCTCACTCCCCCTACCCCTCCCACATTCCCCAAAACACTCTTCCCTCAATCTCTCACTCCCCCAACCCCTCCCACATTCCCCAAAATGCTCCCAGTCCCCTCAAACTCTCACTCCCCCTACCCCTCCCACATTCCCCAAAACACACTTCCCTCAAACTCTCACTCCCCCAACCCCTCCCACATTCCCCAAAATACTCGTCCCTCAAACTCTCACTCCCCCTACCCCTCCCACATTCCCAAAAACACACTTCCCTCAAACTCTCACTCCCCCAACCCCTCCCACATTCCCCAAAACACTCTTCCCTCAAACTCTCAGTCCCCCAACCCCTCCCACATTCCCCAAAACACACTTCCCCTCAAACTCTCAGTCCCCCAACCCCTCCCACATTCCCCAAAAACACTCTTCCCACAAACTCTCACTCCCCCAACCCCTCCCAAATTCCCCAAAATGCTCCCCGTCCCTCAAACTCTTCACTCCCCAAACCCTCCCACATTCCCCAAAACACTCGTCC